>NW_006399943.1:2736493-2850908 GCF_000299155.1 Elephantulus edwardii | reverse complement strand
ATATTTAATATAATATATATCTCCACTATGGATCACAACAGCCTCCTGTATGCGACAGTGCTGGGAGGTGATCCCTGGACTAGAAGGCTCTCCTCACACACAGAGGGTGAAACCACACACACAGCACCTCAGAGTCTGTGACAGCGACCCTGGACTGGCTGCTGAGTCATCCTCGTGTACAGGAGGTCACCATGGCTCCGAGATGACCCAGCAGCACCTAATGCAACAATATTCTCTTTCTAGGTGTTTGAAAGTCACACACACAGAAATTGCTGTCACAACATCATCAAATAATCCTTGAAAATGAAAAGCCACGATGAACTTTCAAACAGTAACTTAATAAAATGCATGTCCACTGCCAGCAAGTCAGAACCGCCCTGCAGCTGACCCTGCACTGGTTTCTGCGGTCATAATCACACGGACAAGCCTGTGAAGTGACCACCGCCAGAGAAGGATTCATTCCTGAGAATAAGCAATCGTTCAAAATTTTAAAAAGTCAGAGCTGACCTTGGGTGAAGCTCAGAGGGCCGGAAGGAAGGAAAGAAGGAAGGAAGGAAGGAAGGAAGGAAGGACAGGACGGACATGCAGGGAGGGAGTGGGAAATAAGTTACAGTGTGGGGATTGTGGTCAACGTCATGGAACAAACGTGCATGTGCTGTGGGTGGAAAACCAATCTGCTCTGTCAGCTTTTGCCCAAATCACAGTAATCAGCTTAAAAGAAAACAGAAGAAGCCGTCTGAGCACCTTGTGCTGGGCACGCTCTTCCCACTGCCGCAGGCCTGGGTCTGACCCACAGCTGGCATCCATCTGTTAGCTTTCCGAGGTGGTAAGTCAGCGTTGGAGGAGATTGCCTTCTTTCGTCCACAGCCACTGGTGGACTTGAACCACTGACATTTTGGTTAGCATGGCAACACACTATGCACCATGCCCCTAGACGGCCTTATAAATCTTTATAGTGCAAATAAAAGTGTGTTCAAGTCCTTGGGCAAAGAAGCAACATTTTATGCACATCTGTAAGCCCCACCCCCTCCTCTCTGGGGAAAATGCGGGTGGGGGTGGGGGCCAGGAGGCCGGCCCTGGTCCAGGCTGAGGGTGAGGCAGGTCAGGACTCCTCTGACAGACGCTACAAAGCCTGATGGTGAAATACTTGGAAGGAGGCCTGAGGCCCAAAGTGAGGACTCCCCCAAGGGCGGAAGCAGGAGAAGGGCCTCTGCATGGAAGAGTGAAGGGAATAAAGTCTAGACGTAACTCACAGCCATCTCCAGGTTTCAACAACTGCCACACTTGCTTTAAAAAGCGCGCAGCACTGAACCTGGAGCTGCAAGTGCTTGGCCACTGCCTTCCATTTCAAAAGACCAGCCCATGAAAGAGACTTTTTCCAGGAATTTTGCTGTGGGCGTCCCGTGGGAACGTACAGAGAGAGCAGGGGAGTACTCACGGGGGTGGGGGGATGCCTCATCTCAGAAGACATACCACACTGTTTACATGCTTCAGTGTGTCCTACCCCCCCCCCCACCCCGTCTGCTTCCCAGGATGTCTTTAAAGTGTTCAAGAACAAGGCTGTCACTAGCAGGGCTGGGGTGTGCCTGGCCAATGCCAGGGTATTTTAATCACCTCACATGTGAAAGTTGGACAATGGATAAGGAAGACAAAACAAATGGTGCTTTTCAGTTGTGGTACTGGCTAAGAGAGCTGAGATAGCTTGGACTACCAGGAGAATAGGAAGCTCTGGTAGCCTCTTGGCAGGAAGCTGCTCTGTAATCCCAAAAGCACTCGGTTCAAGGTCCCCAGGTGCTTGGAGGGACTCTGAGTTGGGCTCAATGCCACAGCAGTGAGTGTGAGCTTTGAAAGTCTCACCTAAGGAACGCTGATGGTGTGGTGGGCAGAGCACGGGGCTGCTCACTGAAAGGTCAGTGGTTCAAACTCACCCAGCAGCTCTGCTGCAGAAATGTGCAGAAGTCGGCTTATTTAAAAGTCTACAAGCTCAGGACCACAATGGGGGCCCTCTGCTCTGTCCTCCAGGGCCCGTGTGAGTGAGAATCAACTCAACATCAGTGGGTTTGACTTTTGTTCTTGTTTGAGGGTCCAGGTTTGTCACATGTTGACAGAGGGGCACCTATAAATCTGGTGAAATCCTGCAAAACGGAGAATTCTTAGTAAGAAAATGTCTTCCTTTCTCCAAATGCAGAGCAGGGCCAGTGGGGGCGATTTGAATGGACCTTCTGGACCACAGAGTTCAGGGGAGGTCAGGACTGTTGTCAGGCAGGCACTCACTGAGCCTTGGCTGAGGGTTGGAGAGCAGTGGTGGTGGTAGAATCCCCCACCTTTCACTTGGGCGACCTCGGTTCAATTCAAGTCAAAGTATCTCATGCATCGCTGTGTGTCCTGGAGGCTTCCTTATTGCTGTGATTCTGAGCACGTGTCCGGAAAGCATCCGGAGTGAGCTGGGCCAGTGGGCCAGGAAGGAGGATGTAGCCATTCGCTTGCAACGATCAGCCGGTGGAACGCTGAGGAGGACGATGCTGGTGGGTGGGCGTGGAGAGGCTGCTTTTAATTGGAGCGCAGCTCACACAGTTAAGGCACTTTTAGCAAAAAAAGAAACTGAAGGTTCAATCAACACAGAAGGGCCTAGAAGGAAAGTCCTGGCCATCAGACAGGTAAGAGGACAGCGCCACTCTGACACACACGGGCTCACTGTGACTCAGCATGGACTCCACGACAGCTAGCTGGGCTTTGATTGGTCTCCTTTTACATGTGGACACAGGTACTGGCACTAACATGACAAGAATCACGCAGCACCTTCACAAATACAACGCCAGCACGGCCGGAGCACTTCCTCCTAATCAGAAATGCACTGGTGCACGGCACAGTGAGGAGATGCAGGGAGCCGAGCTATTCATTAAAGGTAATAGAACAGAAAAATAACTTGTGATGCCCGGTTATTCCAACACGTTATGTTTTAGAGTCTCTGCTAAATCATGCTGTCAGAGTTCACTTGATTTTACTATCGAGCAACGTGGAAGTGTGAACTCTCGCTAACAGAAATCTCTCTTTAGCTCCCGAGACCCGCTCTGCTGGCTTTAATACCCAGGCAGTTCCAGGCTTAATTTAGTCCTTGGACCAAGCTATCCCTTTTGCATTGCGGCTTTGCGGCTCCATGCCAGCCAGTCCCTCTTAAAAAATATACTAACAGAGAGCAATGGTCTCCATGGGGTGGAGGGATTTTGTGCTGGGATTTAACAGGAAACCACAGTGCCTGATGCAACACCCATCCGGCAGCTCTCATCTGACACTCAGGTACTTCGCAGTCATTAAAAGGAGCGACATACATGGCTGTTCAGATGACAAGCTCACCTACGTAGGGTGGAGGCTTGATAAACGTGACTGCGTTATTTAATGGAAGCAATAACCAGATAGCCACAAGGTGAATCATGCCTCTCTGGAGATGGGGGCCCTGGCCAGCTGGGGCATAACAGGATTGTGGAGAATTTGAGAGTGCATGTTCTGGGCAGGCAAACCACTGCTCACTGCAAGCTAACTTCAGCAAGGGCATTAAGCAGATGGATTCTAACAGAAAGTCCTGAAAGAAAGATTTCAACCAAAAAATTGACACAATTGAACAGATAAATATGCACAGAGCAAAAGTATTTAGGGGAAGGAAGGAAGGAAGGAAGGGAAAAAGGAAGAAAGGGAAAAAGGAAGGAAGGAAGGAAGGGGAAAAGGAAGGAAGGAAGGAAGGAAGGAAAGAAGGAAGGAAGGGAAAAAGGAAGGAAGGAAGGAAGGAAGGAAGGAGTGACATCAAGACTCTTGGGGATCAAGGTCAGGGGTGGGGTTTGGGACATTTCCTACGTGTTTAGATGTTACATCAGCAATGTTTGTCATTGCCACTCAATTCCATGTGTCAAATACCATATCCCGTGGGCACATGAGGTCCTTTCCATCTGGGAATAATTGCATGGTTTTGATGAATTGATACAGTATAGACCTCAGTGGCAAACTACTGATAACAATGGACACAAGCATATGGTAGGTCAAGATTCAGAACTGCCGTTCATAGAATCGCTGTGGGTCCTCGCCCCCTTGACGGCATCTAACAAAACCAATAGTCAAAGGTTACAAGCTGAAATGCTGCGCAGCCCCAGGAACGATGACTTTGTGGATCACCGCCTAACTCGGGAGGGACTGGAGAGCATTGTGCTGGGTGAGGTGTCGGTCCACAGGAGAAACACTGTACAGGACTGTTGTTTTAGAGTGGTATGAGGACCCAAGGGGAGGAGGGCAGGCGCAGAGCGGCGAGGATGAGCAGGGGGAAGGTGGTGGGCAGTTAATCACGGGGTCATACAGTCTGATGGGTGGAGGGAGGGTGTGTAAAGGAAATGGGAAAGATCTGCTGTGAAAAATAATGTATATGAACTTTGAAAGTAAATCAGTGCAAAACACAATTTTTATTTTTTAAAAAAGAAGTTCCTTAGATCTGTAGGCAGGAGCAGGCAGGCTGGTAGGAAACACAGAAGCGAGAATCGCATGTTGGATACACCTGAGTGAAAGGCTGGAGTGCCTGGTTAACAGTTGTTGCTGCATGTTGTTCCGTGAATCGTGACTCACAGCGACGCCACGTCTCAGTGGAGAACGGTCCCCTGGGGTTTCCTGGGCTGTTGTGCTGACAGATGCAGACTTCTGCATCTTTGTCTTCGAGAGGCTCAGGAGGCAGGTGAGTCGGGTATGTACCTGGGACCAGGCATGCAGGGCGTGGGTCGCTAATTCATGGGGTGCAGAACGTTGACTATGAAACATGGGGCCCAGAAGAGAGAAGACTCTACCCAGAAAATCCTTGCTGAAGGGCAACTTACGGCAGCCAGGCAGGTGACTCTGGTGGTGAAGAGAAACAAACCAGCGCTGTGGGCATTGAGCCAGTTTGGACTCCCGCTGTCCCACAGGACTTCCCAGGTTCTCATGTTTAAGAAAGCAGAGCGCCTTATCCTTGTCCTGTGCAGAAGCCTTTGGGCTGAGACGGCTGAACAATCAGCAGCTGAATGCTTAACCTCTGTGCCACCAAGCCTCTGTTGCATTTCAAATCCAGGAAAGGAAACGAAACAAAGATGCAAAGAGCCAGGATCAAGAATGGAATGTCCATCCATGGTGGCTTTCCTGAAACTGAACCCGATGACAGGGTTTCAGAGGAGAAGAAATCGAAGTTCCAGCTCACTGTCCTGTACAAGAACTTTGACCTGGAAACCAGTGGGTGTGGCTCAGAGAGGCCGCTTGGACTGGAAGGGCTCGAGACACAAGCTCTCTATACCAACGAATGAGGCTGAGGTGTTCCCCACTGGTGATCGCAGCTCAAGCGGCCTTGTAGCACCTGCACGCTGGCAACCAGTGGTGTTGGGCTTCCTTGGGAACCCCCAAAAAACATTGGAGGAATTAATATTTAAACATTGACACGAGGAGGGTGAGACTTCAATGAATATTTAAATGTTGACATGAGGAGGGTGAGACTTCGTGTCGCATACTGTGGACATGATATCAGAAGGCCCAGTCTCTGTAGAAGGACATCACTCCTGACGCTGTAATTGATGCTGCTGGGTGCTGTCAAGTCTGCTGTGACTCACTCATAGTGACTCTGTGAACAGCAGTTCTGAACCTTGACCTATCTGACACCGCGGCCATGCTCAAGGCCATTGCTGTGGTCACTGTGTCAGCCTCGCTTGTGTAGTTTTCTCTTTCACGGACTCTCTACCTTCCCCAGCATGGTGTCCTAATCCAACGACTGGCCCCTCCTGGCTAACACAGAGGCCAGGAGAAAAGTGGAAGATCATCAAGGAGATAGATTATCATGGTGGCTGCAACAATGGTCTCAAGCAAAGCTCTCGGAGAGGTTCAAGTCCACCTCCAAGGTTATAACAAGCACATGGCACTCCCTGTGATGTGGGCCATTCATTTCATGAGCACGCGCGCGCGCGCACACACACACACACACACACACACACACACACACCGAGCACTCTTTGCAAGATAGGACGAAGTTCAAATTCGTTTCTTATAAGGTTACTACAAATCATAATTGACTTGATGGAAACTCACAAAACCAACAATGAATTGAGGATAACAATGCTGTTGTTGTTGTTATGTACTGTCAAGTTGGAACAGCCTCATAGCTGACTCTCCAGTGGGTTTCAGCTTCTTGCACTGATAAAGGCGTTTCCTGAGACTATGCAAATAATATTCTTCTACCCACAACTGGGACTGGACAACCTGCTGCTAGTGCAAACAACGTGTATAGAACTTTGTATACATTGAGACTTGAAATAAACTGCAAGGAACCCTTTGAGGGGATTGGCCAGTTGTGTCATTGAGTCCAGGCTTAAAGGAAGTCAATCGCATAGGTGGAGGGGACCTCATTGCCATTGAGTAAGACAATTGGAAATGGGTGTGTCTTTCTGACTGTCATTGTGCTGAGAACCTCCTCCTTCCAGGGAGCAGAAGGAGATGGCCATCAGAGAGGGCTAGAGAAGGAGGCAGAAGGCCAGCTGACCAGTGTGAGATGACGTGGGAGACTCCCCCAGTTCACAGAGAGGGGCAGCTACAGTGTCCATGCTGACCCACAGGGGTAGAGAGCTGAGCTTCTGAGGGCTGAGGCTTCCTGGAAAGTGGAGAGCCTCTAAGGCACTTTCCTGAGTGTGGACAATAGCCAAGAGCACAGGGCTCAGCTGCCCCGGCAGAGAACACACTGCCCTGAACAAAGAACTGCACCCTGGCTGCTGCTGTCACTTTCAAGTTTGCCCTGACCCTGAGTGGTAGGTTCCTGCCACCTCCCTGGTAAAGCTCATCTTTACAAGTATGGTCTGTGAGTTCCGAGTGACCAGTGCTAGGAATCCTCAAACTCAACAAAGAAGTCACCGGTGACAGAGGAGAGGTGGCAGGTGTCGGAACTGGTAGAGTGATTGCCAAGGAAAGGCATGTTTGATGTGGCACGACTTGAGCTCCGAGCAGACAGAACAGGAAGGTCCGGGCACTAAGTCCGTGGGTTATAGCGCACGCGTGTTGAATTCTGTCCAGACTCACCTCCTGAAAGCCAGCCGTGGGCTCCCGTTGATGGTGATCCTCGCCGCTCCCCCAGCCTGGCAGGAGGTCTCCTGCTGCTCCAGAACTTGGCCATCTTGGCTGTTGGTTATGAACAAGTTCACATTCTACCCACACTCAAGGGGAGGGGATAGAACTAGAGGCAAGGGTTAGAAAGGTCACCTGACTGCTGACGCCCACACTTTCTGGACCCCGATTCCTGGCAAGAGTTTAGAAGTCTTGCTGGGAGATGTCACGCTGAGCCAGGCAGCCCATGCCCAGTGCTACTCCACAGGAACATGGATTCTGTGAGGGTGCAGCAGGGCAAAGGTCACTGCAAGCTGCGCCCACACCATCCAGATGTTTCCACCAAGCTTAAAGCCACACATTCCCTCGCCAAGCGGGAAAGGCCGTGCTAACTTCCCATCAGCTGCCAAATGCTCTCCGTTTACCCATCAAATAGCTGCATCATCAACCAGGAACCACAACCAACAGAGAGCAAAGCTAATGACAAAACGAGGCAAACCTGTGTATTCAAAGTCCCATATACATGTGAACAATCGCTTTAGTCCCCAGATCTCTGGGCATCATTCCCTATCGATCTGTAAAACCCATGTTTATAAATGCATATTAAGGTTCCAGGGAGCAGCCTACACCAGCCTTCGTTCCCACAGGTAATTGATTAATGGTACCTTGAAGCCATTTTTCAAGAAACAGCCACCAATATTAACAACTGCCAGAGTTTCCCATGTATAAGCACTGAAAACGGCACTTCCCAGTGGAGAGAATGTTTCCATTTCCAGCATGGGACGAGTCTATAATTCCCTGGATGGAGATTAGGTGTGGCACTGTGGTTACTTAGATTCAGCAGTCCAAATACTGGCTGAAAGGTTAGAAAGGAGTGGGTGAGCATGTGCAGTGTGTGTGTGGTGTGTGGGGTGGGCACGTGTGTGTGTGTGGGGTGTGTGTGTGTGTGTGTGTGTGTGATAACCTTACCCTATTTCCCATGGGCTCTACTCTGTGCATTCTGCAAGGCCATGAGCTTTTATCACCCCCTGTGGTCAGGAGGATTCCTGCTCTAGAACTCTGTCTGTAAGCTGGCTTGGATTCCATTCTGATTCGCAGCAGTCTGTGCCCCTGAGGGAGTTTGAACTGCCCACCCTTAAGCTAGTACCGAGTGCACCTTTGGGCACCCAGGCATTACTCCAGCACTAACTTAGTTGTATTGTACTCCAGGCAAGAACATACACACAGTATTTTGATCTCCCGAGTAGCAGCTCAAGATCCTATGAGCAACTGTGAAGATGTCGGACATAGAAGGTCTGAAAAGTGCCAGTGGCTTTACATCCCATGACACGAGTTGTTAGAACTGAACTGATTTAATTCTATGGGTTTTGATACTCTTTTTTTAGCTGTTAAATTAATGTTAATGAAAGTTTACAAATACTTTGGATATTCATTCATTCATTGTTGCACTTTTCTCCCTGCCCAACCTTCCCCACCCAGTTCACTCTTCTCTTTGAAAAGTAAAAGAAAAATTCTTTCACTGTTATACAATCTCTCTCCCCAGGTCCTCTCCACTGTGCAGCCTTTGTTCTGGACTCCTGTCATGACAATAATACCTTAATAATATAAAATAATAATATATAATCATATATCCCTTTTAAACAGTTCTCTCCCTCATCTATTTCAATGCAGCATACATTATTTATCCTATCTTTCTCAATCTTCCCCAACCCCGAGGTCAGTCCCGTTTTACAACAGTGGCACTATGCTACTTTTAAAAAGTATCTTAGCTTGTGACCCAAACTGAAATCAGCAGTTTATAACACCCTGGCTCACAGAGTTTTCACTGTTTCCTATGTGTTTGAATGTTGGACAGTGAGTCATGGCTGAAAAAGAACTGACCCCTTTGAAATCTGGTGTTGGCAGAGTATTGGACGTCCATTGGGCCATCAACAGATCAAACAGAACTGTGTGAGAGCAGGTGCAACCAGCGCACTCCGTGGAGGCAGGGAGAGGAGCACCTCACCTCAGAGATCCCAGCATGCTCTGTGCTCCATGGAGGCAGGGAGAGGAACACCTCATTCTCACAGACTCTGGGCTCATTGTCAGGAGGAGCCTGGGAGATGACATCACCCTGGGGAAAATCAAGGGCTGACAAGAGAAGACCTTTCCTGACATGGATCGACACAGCGACTCAGCCGTGCACTTGAGCTTGGCAGAGATCATGCCTCTGCACAATATAGGCACTGGACAGGACAAGCTTTGGACAGTCTGTTCATGGAACTGCTGAGTTGTAGTTGACCTAATGGCAACAAACAAAAATGTGTTCTGTTCAAATGTTCTTGTTGTTGTGGATGGTAAGTGCCGTCAAGTCAAGTCCAACCCATAGTGACCCTAAGAACAAAATGACCTGGCTGATTTCCTGGAAGAGATCCCTATTTGTGCCCGTTCTTAAGAAAAACCATCCAACAGAAAGTAGAAATTACAGAAAAGGATCACTAATATTACATACAAGTAAAATCTTGCTGAAGACAATTTAAAAAAATGCCTGGAGCAGTATGTAGTCGGAAGGGGGGGACCGAAAGGGGACGGGGCAGGGTAGCTGCCAGAAATTCAAGTCAGGCTCAGAAGAAGACAGGGAAGGAGGGGTGTCAGTGCTGATGTCAGAAGGATCTTGATTGAAAGAATACAGAAAAGATATTCGCCTTTGTTTTATTATTGTCTATGTAAAGGGAGTTTACAGTGTGGATCATAAGACATGATGGGTAATGTTTTGAAGAATGAGATTCCAGAATACTTATTGTGTCGTGCAGAACCTGGGCGTAGAGGTAATGGCAGTACTTGGAACAGAAAAGGGGGTTTAAGCCTCTCTGTGGTTTAAAATCCGAGTTCTCTTCCCCAATCTCATTTCATGGTGAAACTTTGGGAACATAGACACAAAAAAGAAGCAAGCAGGGATGATCATGAGGCATCGCTCTTGGAAGATAAACATCGATTTGGTTGCAAAGACAGCCCTGCTTCCCCAGGGAGACAAGCTTTTCGCTTTTAGCTCCTTCTTTTTCTTTTACCTGGAGGGGAAAAAGACGTTGGCATATCACTTGAAAAGCTTACAAATGACTCTTGCAAGCGTAATAACACCGCTGATCAGTAGAGTTGGAGATGAGACATGCGCTGAGATAAAATTATTTTTTTCTCCCAAAGGGACAACACACTTAGCAGTAAAGGGTCCATTAGCAAGCCCTGCCCCACGGTGAGAAAGCGAGCTTTGCCGTGTGGTGAGCGCTCGAGTGCAGGGAGCTCTCAGCTGGAATGCGGAATTATTTTATTATGAAGACACTCCGAGTGAAATTTTGCTGAGAGAAGAACTTCGTCGGGAAGGAGAAGTGCTTTTCACTTAGATGTCTTTAATACAACGCCATTGAGCTTGAAGTGCTACCCCAACTGTCTTTATAAACCCTGGGCTTTTGGGGGTCAGATGCAAGCTCCACAATTGACTTCACGCTGCTGCGGCCGCCTCTGAACGGCAGCAGCTTCTTTCATTCTACTCACAGCTCAAAAATTAACACTCCTTTTCAGGGAAAAATCCAGATGTTCAAAAGGAGCAGAAAAGAAGCCTTTATTCTAATTCTGCCGTGGAGCCTCCTTCTTTCCGGGGAAGGCAGGAGGCTTGTGTGTGGCGTCCAGTGTGCACCCAGCATGCTTTGTGCTCTTAGATTCCTTCAATGCCCTCATGTAATGCCAGCTTCTGCATGATGGAGGCCAATGCCCTTGTCACAGGTCAGAGAGTGTGTGTCCCCCAGGATGTGCATCGATTCAGCTGCATCATGACTCTCGGTGGTTTGACAGGTAAGTAATAATGCCGGTCACACGACCCTGCTGAGATCTGACGACATCAGCTATCAGGTATAGGGGACTCGGGTGGGAGGCAACATGGAAAGGGAGAGGTTTCCCTGGGATATGGCCTGTAACACCTTCCCGTTTACAAGAGAGAAAGGAAGACAGAAGCCAGTTGAGAAAGAAATCTTACAAGGAAGAAGAGTTCTGGGGCCCAGGGCTCTGCTCTGGGAGCCTCCTAGGTCCAGGAGAAGACTGATGCCAAGACTCTCGGGAATCTTCAAAGATGGAGGTTGCACAGATGTTGGAAAAGAGACAAGGCTCTTCTTGCCCGCTGTTAGCTGATGAGGCGAGGACGTCCTCCCCTGGAGCTGTCACCTTCCGGGCTGGGGGAGAAGAACCCCACGATTAAGGCCTCTCACACTCGCACTCATGGTGTTTCTGTGCAAGCAGCACTGGCAAACAGAGGCGGCTCTGCTGGGCTCCCACAGCCCTGTTCACTGCACTGGCCAGAGCTCTTGGTTGCCAGCAGGGAAACTGCCTCTGGTCAGTGCAAGTGAGAAAAAGGGTCACTTGGGTGACTACTGGGGCGCCCACATTCCTGAGGGGGTGCAGCAGGACGCAGCCCAGGAAAGCAGCAGCTGAGCCCTCATCACCTTCTCAAGGCACCTTGACCTTGACCAGATCCAGCATCAGCTTGAGTCTTGGCGTTGGGTTGGTGCTCTTGTCTCCACTGCAGGCCTGGGAGCTTCCCAGGGAGAGCTGGGGCCTGGCTTCACACTCTGAAGACCCATGGGGTTGGTTTCCCCAAACTTTAGGAACGCGCCATGGGACAGGCCCTCTGTGCCGGTCACTGTCCTCAGAGCTGAGACATGAGGAAGAAAAGTCGGCAAACCAGCACACAGGGCCACTTCTCCCTCCCGTGGAGGTGCTTGGCGGGTTTGAACTGCTGTCCTTGGGGTTAAGAGTTGAGCTAATTGCTGCCCCACCAAGGCTCCTTATATTAGGATTGTCATGTATAATGGAGTTGAAGCCCACCCATAGCTGACCCTCCAGTGGGTTTTCAGAGGCTGTTAATCGCGCAGGAGGAGACTGCCCATCCTTCTCCCACGGAGCAGCTGGTGGACTCGAACCATGTGCCTTTGGGAACATTAAGATAAAGCTCTAGAGAGTTCTCTATGTATTTCCTCCCTTTGTCTCTAAAATCTCATCATAACTGAACTCAGAACGGCTTTTTTGGTTTTTGCTCTGAACAGAAAGTTCTCTCTGGTGGTGGACAGAGTCACTACGTTGATAAACCCTGTGTGCTCTCCTTTCTTTTGCTTTGATTGTTTTAACAATTCTGTCTGATCTCAGTGACTGGTTCTCAAGGTATTGCTTAAGACCAGTGACAGGAGCATCTGTGGACATCTTTAGGAATCCAGGCCGCCGGCCCCCACCCCAAACAGCCAAGAATCAGGCCACGAGGGCCTGGGAGCTGCCACTAACAAAATAACACGGCTAAGCGATTCTGAGGGTCATCCAGTCTCCTTGGCGGCCAGGGGAGGCCTTCCTGTAACCCCAGGCCAGCTCAGCAGTTCCAGAGGAGGTGATCTCGGGGAGAAGCACATACAGCTGAGGTCAAACCCTCCAGGTCTTGGGCTCCCTGTAGGAATCAAACTCTGTTGACACAACCGTGTTCTTGCTGTTGTCTGCTGCCCCAGATTCTGGCTCCCAAGGACAGAGCAGAGCTCCCTCCCTGCACGGCATCTAAGGCGCCATCTGGGTGGAAGCCACGTTTCCCTCACTGAATGGCTGGTAGGTTTAAGCTGCCAAACTTTTTGTTGGCAGCCAATGCTTAAGCACTGAACCACCAGGGATCACCCCCCAAAAAAGAAGAAAACCACTCCCACACTCAGCTCAGTTCTGACTTATTGTTGACTCTGTAGAAAAGAGTCGACCTGCCCCACACGGTTCCCAAGGACATCCCTTTTTTATGGAAGCAGACTCTTCATTTTCTTCCTGGGGGGCAGCTAATGGGTTCAAACTCCTGACATTTTGGGTAGCAGCCAAGTACATAACCGCTGTGCCACCAGGGATCCAGGGCACAACAAAGAGCACCCTTGAATTAAAAGCAGGTGGAAGCTGGTCCAGGAGTGAATCTTTATTAAAACCAAACACCTGCTTGTTGTTTTTTGTTGTTGTGTGTTACCAATTGTGATGCCGGCGGATCCCATATGATAGAGTAGAATGGCCTCATATGATTTCCGAGTCTCTAATTTTGAGAGTGGATATAAAACCAGAATGCTCCTTAGAGGCAAAGGTGATGAGACTTGGTCTAACATTCTGTGAGCATATTGTCAGGCCTGGCCAGGCCTCAGAAAAATACATCACACTGGGAAAAGAGAGGATCAGAGAGAGAGAGAAAGACCCTCAACAAGACGGACCCACCCAGTGACTGTGACCATGAGCTTGAACATGGCTGAGACGGTGAAGATGGAGTAACGGTGTGGGGGTCCCATCTGCCGTTCACAAGATCTATGAGGTGAAGGCAGTTTGATAGCCCCTAACAACAGCAATAACAATAATACTTAGGGGAACAGATTGTTGGGTCTTTACTCTAGCAGGGTGGCTGGTGGATTCAAACCATCGACCTGTTGGTTCATAGTCAAGTTCTTAACCACTGGGTCACCAGAACTCCTTCACTTGACTACCCAGCCCCAACACTGAGTCATTTGGGTGTGGCCCACATTTGCAAACCAACCAAATCCTAAGATTCTGTTTCCTGTACACATGGGAACTTCTGGAGAACTGAAGTCCAGCTCAAACAAGAAACTTCTCCAGAAAGAAAAGCTCAAACCAGTCAGTCAGGACTTACCCGCTTTTTAAAAATCCGTTAAAGTGAGCCCTCATCCCCGGTAACGAAAGAGGCTACTCACCAGCCGGTCTGGAATGTTCTCCTGTGAGTCTGAGCTGCGTAGCTCTCACCTGCTCCTCTCAGGAGGCCCTGTCCACCTTTCAGGTCAGACAACTCCAAGCCGCATCTCCCAGCTCATGAGCTGCGAAGACCATCCCCACATTCAACATGGCAGAGTTTCTACCATCAGCACCACCTGGTCCTCGGATTTCTGAGTGAGAAAAAGACTTTCTCATTTGTTTATACCCAGCACCTGTCTCTTAAACGGATCACACACCTAATTGAAGCAGAAAGATGGCTAGTATATTTCTGTTTGTTTATTTGTTTTGCTTCCTTTGTTTTTTGACACATTGCTACTGAGGAAGATAAGAGGACCATTAAGATATATTAATAATGAGGAGAAGAATTGGAAAGGAATTCAGATACATAATATAACAGCAACCACCAATTCTTGGTGTGTCGCCAGCCCTGCTCCCCACAGCGTGCTCGTTGTAAAGGTGGTAGCCTCTGCACTGAGTCACGAAGCACACAGGCAGGTGAAGGTTCTCTAGTCTTGCTATTACAGACAGTTTAAGGAGTTATTCTCTTACAGTTTAAGGAGTTAGAGGATCAAATCCAGGTGGGAGCCTGGAGAAGGCGCTCTCCTGTCAGTTCTGGAGGCAAGTCCTGGTTCCTCTGTCACCTGTAGGTCCAGGGTTCCTCAGAGATCTCCACACGCCCTGGTCTTCCAGGTGTCAGAGATTCCTCCCGCTGGGGGTCAGGTCCACAGAAACACACACTCCCCCTCTGTCAGTGGTCCCAGGTCTTGATCTCAGCAGACTTCCCTCCCCTTTTTTTCTAGTGAGAGCAAAGGTGTTGCAGGCCAGGCCTGGACACGCCCCTTCTGCCTGACCTGGGCCTCTTGCAGCTGATTGGTTTATCACATCGTGGGGAGCATTATGGAGCTCCCACATCACATCACTGATATACACGTGTTTTAGAGGAGACACCATCCGATCCATGACGTCACAGGTGACCGCACAGGTCGGGAGGACTGTGCAGGGATTTGTCTGGGGAAGTCCTACCTTGTACCTGTCCTTGTACCTCAGCCATTCCCCAGGGGGATCCTGAAATGTGCAGATGAATGGCCTTCTATTTGCATAATAGCCTCCCGCTTCTTTTAATTGGTGGCTAATTTAGGGTAACTTGTTAACCACAAAATAGACAGCTCTCTGTAAACAAAACTAAGGATGGGACCTGTAAAACGTCCCAAAATTAACCCCTTCCGTAAGCTGACTCCAATTTACAGACGTCCTGCAAGACAGGCCAGAACTGCACCTCAGGCTCTTCCAGGCTGCGAGTCTTCTCACTACGCAGAATCACGGCTTCCTCCCAGGGAACAGCTGGTGGCTTCAGTCAACCTTTCATTTAGCAGACAAGTACCTAACCACTGAACCACCAGGTCTCCTTAGTGCTAAAAGGCAAACAGACCCACACCGCACACACCTTAATTATGAGTAGTAATTTTTCCCTGCTGTCTGCTAAGCTGACTACAGCTCATAACAATTCTATGAACAATGGCTCTGAAGCCTGCCTTATCCCGAGCTCACGTCACCACGTCTCCAACTCTGACACACCTGACCCCACTGCCACAGTCACTGTGTCAGTCCATCCCATCCCAGGTCTTCCTCTCCTGTGCTGACCCTCTACTCTCCCAAACATGATGTCCTCCCAGGACTGGTCTCTCCTGGCAACATGCTCAAAGTATGTGAGATGGCGTTCTGAAATCCTTGCCTCCAAGGATCAACCTGGTTTCCCCCTCTTCAGGACAGACCTGTTTGTTCTCTTGATAGTGCCTGGTATGAATGTTCAATACTCTTCCAGTATGAGAACTCATCGATTTTTAGTCTATTGTATTTAGTCATTGTCCAGATCTCTGTTGTATAGCAAATAATTGTGAAGACAGACTGGTCTGGCCTCAGGTACACCTTAGTCTCTAGACTGACTTCATCGCTCTTTAGCATTCTGGAGAGGTCCCTGACAGTGGAACTTCCCAATGCAACTTGTTTTATTTCCTGACTGCTGGAGACAGTTTGTTGATTGTGGATCTGGGTAGGACGAAAAGACTGAAACTGTTAACAATTTCATCTTGCTCAGATCCACAATCACCACTCTTGGCTCAAATAGTCAGGAAATCAAAAGACTCATTGCTTTAGGAAGGTCTGCTGTCAGGGACCTCTCCAGGGAACTGAAGAACAATGATGTCAGTCTACAGACTAAGGTGCATTTGATCCAGGCTACAGTCTTCACAATTACTTGCTATGCATCAGAGATCTGGACAGTGAGTAAGGATGACAGAAGAAGAATCGATGCCTTTGAGTTGTGGTGGGAGAGTAGAGTACTGAACTTATATACGTTAGACTGCCAAGAAAACAAACAAGTCTGTCCTGGAGAGGGTAAAACCAGGTTGCTTGTTGGAGACACAGATTTTGAAGCCCAATCTCATATACTTTGGGCATGTTGCCCGGAAGGATCAGTGTTTGGGGAAGGACGTTATGCTTAGAAAGGTCAACACAGGAGAGAAAGACCCTGGATGAGGCGGATTAACACAGTGACTGTGGTTATAGGAGCAGGAGTGTAGGAGACGGTGAGACTGTCTTAGGATTAGGGCAGGCTTCAGAGCTACTGTTCAAAGGGTCACTATGAGTTGTAGTCAACTCAATGGCACATAACAACAACAACAACAAAAATCTTTTCTCCAGCTTTGTGTTTCTTGGGCTGTAAATCTTTACAGGAAGGGACAGCTCATTTTTCTCTCTCGGGTTTGCTGCTGGAGTTAAATCACCAGCGACCCAGGGCCTGTTTACTAGCTACCGAGCAGATCGCAAAGCTCCTTCCTGTCTGTCCCCAATTCCAATGTTGTAGCAGCAGCATCACCTGTAGAGATGTTAGTGCTTACTGTTGGGCGCACCCTCAGAGTTGGTCATGTGGGTGGGATCGGAGGGTTTGCATCACATCACTGAGAAGGTCAGCTATCCTGGGTCTCCTAACAATCTCAGGAATATTCTACTGAGACTCAAAGATACGGGGCCCAGGAGGGAGTCCCAAGGGACACCTGTGGTGTGGTGATTGCTAAACTAAAGGTCTGCTGTTCAAACCCGCCAGCCACTCTTCAGGAGGGCGATGAGAGGCGGTCTATTACCTTGAGGAGTACAGTCACGGAAACCCCTGGAGCAGACCACCCCGTCTACCCGAGGGTCACTGAGCATCAGCGCAGACTTCAAGGCAATGGGTTGGGTTAGATTGGGAGTGTCAAAGGGTTTGGACTGTTTCTAGAGATATTAAACAATAAGCTTGGACCCCTTGGGAGGCTGTGAAAATTACCAAGGCCTCTCACTGATATTTCCCTTGCCACCTTCTCACTCACCTGCTGTGTCCTGTGGAGATGGGTGTTGCTGACAGCAGGGACAATTGATGGAAGGGACCTAGGGAATTTTTTTGCAGTTTGGAAACTTATGAAATCTTGGCCAGTGTTCTTCTTTCTGGCTCAGACTTGGTCCAGGACTTTCAATTCCCAAGATATAAGCATCTGTGACAAGAACATCAACTCAGAAATGCTTGGCCGAATGGCTTCTGAGCTAATTTACACAACAACAAGTCCACAGCAACAGCTATAGAGAAGGATGCCAGTGTACACACATCTGTTATTCTACACCCGAAGTGCTGTTCCTTGCAGCTTCATGGACATCAGCACATCTGTGGGAGTGTCCCCTACCTCCTAGCCGGAGAGCTGAGCTTTCTTCCCTCCGCTCCTTGACCGCCATGTTGACATCGTAGGAGTACAAGGCGAGCTTTGTTGAACGTCCTGTTGACCCATGGACGCTTATTTGTATGCAGATAAGACTGTAAATCAAGCCACTGCTGATGGATCTGAAGAGCAGAGATTTTGGTTCGCTTTGGTTTTATTTCATCATATTTTAATCTTGTTCAGACTTTTCTAACCATAACACATGGCTCTGGTGATGGGAAGTAATTATTTTAATTCTGTTGGATAGCAAAGGGGGTTCATTCCACGAACCCCAGACGGAAAGGGGATATTCCTCTGGGAGATGTTATGTTCCCTTCCAATAATTAGTTAACACATTATTGAGTATACACCAAAGAGATGGATTCCTGAATGGTGCCCATCGTTAACCTAACAATTGGCAGTTCAGACCTACCCCAAGGTGGCTCAGTGGGCAGGCGTAGGGTCTCCCTCTGAAAGGTCACGGTGTCCAAGCTCCACAGAGAAACCCTCCCCTTCCCACAGGAGGGCACAGCCGCTGTGGGGGACACTCCCTCCCTCACTGCTTTTGCGTCAGAGGAGACTCAGAGCTGACCCTTCGCTGCATTTCTGAGGCATGAAGCACGTGGGAGGAGGTGGCCCATCTCTCCTGCAAGGAGCCACTGGTGGATTTGAACCACCGGAGAGGTTCATCCTTCGTTAGTATCAGCAGCACAGCTCCTACGGCCCACAGCATCGAAGACGCCTGTGTCACACTGAGAGTTACCTGAAGCCTGTGTCACCTGGACTGAGCCTACGCTCGGTGTTTACACTAATCCTTCACTTCGCGATGTGATGCAATGATCCTGTGTGTTGTCACCCTCCCTTTGTGCTGGCGGAGAGGCACGGCTAGGGACAGTTAAGTGAAAGAGGCAGGTTGCAGGTTGTATCATGAGTGTTAACTGAGCTACAGAAGAGGCTTAACAAGCAGAGATTGGAGAGGCTGGTTCCCGTGGAGACAGAAGAGCTGGAAGCAGAGAAGCACTGCTCGTCTCCTGGGCTCAGAGGAAGACTGATGGCAAGAGACAGGGGGGACCAAAACCTGGGCCCACATATGTGGGAGGGGACAGTGACCTTGTCCCAGTGCCCCAGTCCCCATCCCTGGCTGCGAGACCATTAGGTGCATTAAAAGGAGTTGCCATGACACTCTCTCCCATAGATTCACCTCTGGTGTCCCCACCTGTGGAGACCGGAGGGCCAGAGAGCCCGCTCAGGACCAAGGAGCCTCGTGTGAGAGCTTGTCATTCTTTTGGTCTGTCTTTGTTCCTCGTGCTGCTCTGACAGAACACAGAAAGCAGGTGGCTGAGCCAGGCTGGAGGCCTGAAGCGAGAGTCCAGGACGCGGCTGCAGGGCAGGCTCCATCACTGCGGGAAGGCTGTGTCCCTGGTTCCTGCTTCGGCTTCTGGCTCTCAGCTTCCATGCAGTTGGCATTTTCGCCTCTGTTTGTTTTGCCTTCTTGTTTGCTTTGTCTACTCTGGAATACTTCAAAAGAGACTAAGTTAAGACGCTGTTACACAAACACTGCCACATTACCATAATAAAGTCCGCTCCTAAGACAAGCAACCCAGAACATGAGAACCAAGCAAACAAGGCAAATCCCTGCCTTCAAGTGGACCCCGCAGGACAGAGCCGGACTGCAGCGCTGGGCTCGCAAGGCTGGGTCTTTGCAGAAGCAGATTCCTCCTCCTTCTCCCAGGGCAGCCGCTGGGATCCACCTGCCCACTTCTGGTTTACAACTGGGTGCTTTAACCATCGTACCACCTGGGCTCCACAGATTGGCCACACACATATCAAGGTCACAATTCAGTCCCGAACGCCCTATCCTGATCCTCTCAATGTGCACAGACCTCCATTAGACTGTGGGTGTGAGGAGATGGGGGAGAGGGGGTCATGGGTTAATTCACAGAGGACAGCAGCTCTCTCAGCTGGCCTGGATCCTGTCAACACCGGCTCTGGGGTGTCATTCTCCATGTCTTGTCACAAATGGGTGGTGGACCGGGAAGGACTAGGCTACGATGATCTCTTCTGTTAAAATGTCCTCATAATTGCCTTTTACTGCCCTCCCCAACCTTCAACACACTGTGTATGTGCTCACCTGCACACACACAGCCACACCTGTCAGAATCTACCGACGTGGCAGCTGTTTTTACTGGAGGCAGCAGCAGAGTTCACGCCTCCCTCCGGCACTTTGCTCCCTGCGTCATCAGCACTGTCTAGTTCTAAAGCACTTTCATCACCCCACACCTAAACTCTGCACCTTTCAGTAACGACCCCTTTCCTCTTCTCCAATCACCTATCAGCCTACAGGAATAACTGAGGTTCTTATCTTGGAAAATATTACACAAGTTTAAACAATAGTACAATAAACACCCATTTGCCACATTTGTGTTCTATCTAGATATGTGCTTGTACAAATACAGAGGTGATAGACACAGGCGTGTTTGTGTGTTACAGTGTTGTTTGTGTATAAATGAATACAAGGCGTTAGGTGTCAGTGAGGAGATCCATCTGCTTGTGATGACGCCATGTGACAAGAACTGTCCCGAGGGTTTCCTAGGAGGCAGCTTGTATGAGAGAAGACCATGGAGTCTTTCTTCCCAAGAACCATTCGGTAGATTTGAACTAGTGACCTCTCAAGTAGCAAATGAGTGTTTAACCACCATACACATGGCAGAGAGGGAGAGAGAGAGAGAGAGAGACAGACAGACAGACAGACAGGCTATGCTCCACAGCACTGGAGCTGGTTCCAGACACCAGGATGCATGCCTGTCTCAACACTTTGGCTTGCATCTCCCACGAATCGGAGCATCCAGAAATGGAGGCGGTAAATCCAGCTCTCTGCCTGTGGTCGCAAGTCTCTGGCTTGACTGACCCTGCAGAGCGCCTGTGGGTCAGGACGAAGCTCAGGCCCTGCTGCTTGCTTCTCCCTGTACCGCCTGCCCTCCCTCTTGCGCAGCCGCCTCTGCAAGGAAACTCTGGTAGAAGAGCATGGATCCCCACTTTGGGCACCTTTCTAGGGGTGCGGATCGAAGACCCACGCAGCCCTGAGAGCAGTCCCTCTGTGACCCAGTGCCTGCAAATAGGGCTCCTAGCATCTTCCGCAACCCCACCCCATTCTGTCCTCTTCCTCCCTGGATGTTGATCTATGAAAGAAAACCAAACTGTCCCCAGCAGCAATGCATTATTCTCAGGGCAAACAATAACTGCCACCAATACCCTCAAATATTTGAAGGCAGTTCCGTAAACATGGAGGTCAGCTCCAGCCACTCTTGGAAACAGCGCAGAGCCCAACATAAGAAGTCCCAGAGGGAGAGTGCGTGTGTGGTTGTTTCTACAGGATTGTTGACTGAGACACGGCAGCAGAGACGTTAGAGGATGGTTTAAGAAGGAGACTTTTCTGAGATTGCCCGCTCTCGCGCCTGCTCCTGGAGGCAACACCCCAAGCTGCTGGCCAAGCCCAGTCTAACCTGAAGTGAATGTGTCTGTGTGACAAGCCACCCTTGACACGGGCCTAGTTTCTAATGCCAAGAGGAAGGCCACAACCTCTTCTCTCAAGTCACAGCCCTCTGGAGGCTCCTAGAAGCTCCTGTGCCTCATCAGTTTACCCATGTCTGCAGAGACCTTATATGGGACAGCTACAGGCCACCCAAGGCTTCATTCATCAGCCATACACAGGGTCTGCACTGTCGGTCAGCACCTGGACAGTTGCTAGGATCGAGTAGTGACTGAGACAGCTGTGCATCTGCCCTCATGAAGTTTGTATGTGAGCAAGACAGACACATAAGGAACCTTGCTCCTGATTCCACGTGAACCACAGTCCCACAAGTTCACTCCCGAGAACATCCAAGAGATACAGACCTCAAAGGCAGATACTACATGCACTGTCCTGCACTATCAGTAATAATGGATACACTTCCTTAACTAAAAACACTAAACAAGCGGGAAGACACCCAGGATGGTTACTCTCATGCTTCCTTCCGCTTGACACTGCAGTAGTTCTCACTGGTTTAGTAGACACTGAACTGAGCGTTACTTCATCAAATGACATAATGTAATCACCCTCCATGATGTCATCTAAAGTGAGCAGCCAATGAGCTGAAAGGAGTCTTTCCTTGGCGGCAGAAGTGGTGGTGTCCTGTCTCCAGTATATAAATGGATAGTCTGACAAAGCTCTGGATTCTGTACTCTTCTCTTAGCCTGACCTCTCATTCCTGCAAATAGTTGTTCTGCAAAATTCTCCAGTCTTCCCTTTGCCCTGTAGGTTTTGGGTTTATCTGTCCCTGGAACCCGTAAGTATGGAAAGGTCTCCAGAATTAATGGCCCTCTATGTTCCACGAGCCAATTCTTTGGTGTAAGTTTCTCTCTGTGTCTGTCTCTCTCTGTCTTTATCCATCTGTCTCTGCCCTTCTATGCCTCTCTGAGCACATACAAGCTCTCCACTGGCTCTATTCCTCTACAGAATGCAGATTAAGACCCAGTTTTGCATCTTTACCTCTAAGACATTCCCAAGGACAGCTTTGTAGGAAGTGTCATTCTGAGATGCTCCTCAAACAAGGGTCCGATGGTCCCATTGCCCCCACCGCTCCTTGTGCACAGTCACAGTGCAGCGTGACTTGGGAAGGCTGCAGAGTTGTGCAGAGCAGACATCTCTAGCCAATCAGTGCCTCCTTAACGTGTCTGAACCACAGAACTCGTTTTTGATAAAGAAGAAGAAAACTTTGCTGTTTTATCATTGCACACTGAGATTCTTTGGAACATACGCGGCTGACTCCCTCCTAAAAAGTGAAGACGTGATTAAAACCCTAACCCTGTCCCCGTCTGAGGTCTGCTCGCAGCGTGTAAGGGAAGATGCAGCCTGGAGCATGAGCCAGTGCGGTTGGTGGAGAATCAATGGCAGAACCTCTGAGCAGACCTTGAAGGGTCTCCAAGTGTGGGCTCTGGAGGCTGAGGACGTAGAAGGGACAGGAGCCAACCAACTGTCCCCCCTTGTGTTTGGGGTGTTTGACTCAGAGCGAAGCTGGGGCTACCATCTGCTGAAATGCAATCAACCACCTGTGTGTGACCGTCCTTGGCAATATCACTTGGCATCGCGATCTCTTTGGCCAGACGGGCACTGGACGAATGCCCTACAGAAACACCAGTGACATCTCCTGAATACCACTGTCAGCCCTGAGCCCCAGGCCAGCATCGCAGGCTATTTGTGACACTGGACTGGGCAGTGGGAGACAGCTGTGTCTGTCAGGACCCCTTTGGTTGTAAGTGACAGACAACTGATTCACAATGACTCCTGACAAACAGGAAACGGCCAGCTCTCCTGGCCATGTGACCGAGCCAAATGCAGGTGACACCCTCCTGCTGTCAGGCGGTGTTCCTCCACACTGACTGTATTCTGAGCAAACATACCAGGTGGAGGCAAAGGCGGCCACCAGCAAGGCCAGGCTCACATCCACACAGCATAGCAGCTCCATCAGAAAGGACGCTAAGGCAACTCATTTGTTGACTGTCAGCCTCATGTCTAGCCCTAAAGGAACGCTAGAAGGTTCCAACCTCTGATCTGTGGGTTAGCAACTGAGTGTTTAACCGTTGTGCCGCCAGGGTGTGAGGTGGACTGAATGGAGCAGGCACCCTCTGTGTATCTGGGAGAAGAGTCAATCCCCACCCAAAACACAAGGATTGAGAATAGGGAGGTGTCCTTCTCTGGGGGGGGGCGTGAGTGTTGTGCCTGACATCAGCTCCTGCAGGCGGGTCAATAGTCTACTCTCAGGGAGAATCTACATGCATTTCTACTGCTAACTAACTTCAAGGTTGGTGGTTCAGATTCACCCAGGGCACTGGAGAAGAAGAGGACTGACAGTTTGCTTTCCCAGGAGAACGTTCTGGAACAGTTCTACCATGTAGCATTGAACGTAAGAATCAGTCAAATGTCCACCACCACCCAAATCCTACTAAAGGTATCCACAGTGCCCCGAAGCCCCAGTTTGCTTAGAAATATTCATGTCTCTTGCCTCCTGATCCCCAAACGGCTGTGACTCAGATTGGTAGAGACCTATATGGGGACAGACTAGAACCGCCCCATGGAGCTCTGTACAAGGAACACTGCTTTGGGCTTCTCCCATGAAAGAACTGGAAGGTTCTAACCTCTGACCTGTGTGTTAGCAACTGAGTGTTTAGCCATTGTGCCACCAGGGTGTCTTATTCTCACTAATCAGAGACACTGAACTCATAGCTGCTACTTCCAGTTGTGACCATAGCAGCTCTGTAGAACGGAGAATTGTCCTGCAGGGTTTCCAAAGCTGCAAACCTTTACAAACCACTTCCTTTCTTCACAGAGAAGTTGGTGAGTTCAAACCAACAACCTACTGTCAGCAGCCCAGTGCTTACCTCTGTGCCACCAGCATTATGACTGCCTGACAGTGACTGTGACCGAGCCTAGGACTTCAGGTGGTCACTATGCAACAGTCCTCAGAAAGGCTTTCAATTCCAGGGGGGTGTGAGAGCCTGCTGGGGGCCCTACTGACCCTGCACCAACCAGAGCTCTGGTCCTAGGGCTCCATTCTAGGGATGAGCGACCAATTGGTAACAAGCACCCCAGGCCATCCTGGTGCCTGTGGCCCTGAACGGGGTGGAGGGTAAGTAGTAGGCTGCTGGTAATCTAGGGGGCAGGGATCTGATCTCCCCATGGAAGTCACTGGGCAGAAGCTGGCGGAGGTAGCTTGCTTCTTTCTGTAACGACGGAAGCCTGGAAACTCCTGAAAAACTCTATCCTATCTAGCAGGGTCACTGAGTCGGGATCAACTCAGTGGTAGTGGATTTGGTTTCCAGATGGCCCTTAAATAAGAAGCTTTAAAAGCCAGCTTTAGCGTGTGAGGAGGTCACAGGCCCAGGAAAGCTTTCTTATCTTAAGAACAGAACAGCCTGAGGCCCTGCATGTGATCAAAGCCTCAGAGGTGAGAGCGGAGGAGGTGCAGCGTGAATCTGACGATGTTACAACACAGGCTTCAGCTCTGCTGCCAGGAAAGGAAGCGTCCTCTTCTCATCCTCTCCTCCTCTCCTCTTCTCATGGGAAGTCGAAGACGTGTGAGGAAGGCTGTGGTGGGTCATGGTGGACACGCTTGCTGGGTGGAGGGCGACAGACTTTGGTCCTAATGGCTCTTCTCATAACTATTTCAAGCCAAATATTTTCTGCTTCTTTTTTTTTTTTAATTGAAACTGTGTGTTTTCTGTAACAGAAGGCGTTTTGAGTGAAGCGGAAGCATTTTTGAGGTCATGGGGACTCTGATACAGTTAGGGAGCTTTGGTGACACGGTCACAAGCAGTTAAAGCACCAGTTCCCAGGCAGCGTCTCTCTGCCACGTCCACATGTGGGTCTGCTGAGCGGGACTCACACATCCCTAGGGGTCCATGGACTCAGTGGGATGAGGCCCGTTTTGGTATGTTTTTCAGATTCACAGAGCTTTATGGACCCCTCGCTAAATGACACCATTCACTGAAAATGGCACAGCGGTTTACCACTGAACTCCAAAGGTGGAGAGCAGGTGGGAGCTAAAACACACACAGGTTATGAAAAGGTTAAACTCTGAGACCTTGGGACAGCAAGTGTCCGCTCTGGGCTGACCTGTGCGCACCTGTAAGGTTAGAAGACAGGAGAATGTAAGGACTAACCCATTGTGAACTCTGGGTAGAGAATACAGATGCAAAGACTTCTCTCCATTCATAGCTCTGTTAATATATGTCACAGGCCATATATCAATAGAAGACATGCTGTTGTTCCTGGGTCCCATCAAGTGTGGATTCACACTCACAGGACCCCACGTGACAAGGCTGTCCTGGCAGTGATCTTCACAGGACCCCACGTGATGACATTATCCTGACCGTGATCTTTACATGAACCCCACGTTGACGAGGCTGTCCTGGCTGTGATCTTCACAGGACACCATGGTCAGGTCTCTGTCCCTCAGCACTTCTGGGTGGGATGGAAACACTGGCTTGTTGATTATCACAAACAAGCTGCACCCCTCACCCCCTGAGACCTTAGTGGAGGACACTGTGTGTAAATGCACATCTGGATATGACAGTTCAGCTCTAGATCAAAACTCCAGTGGAGATTAAACAGAGTGTGAGGACCGAGAGCCCTCATGGCATCCAGGCTAAGTACCTGGCTGAAAACTGATACCCAGCAGTATCACAGGACAAAGGCCTGGCTACTTGCTCTGGTGAAAAGAGAGCCTGGAAAGGCCTGGGAGCAGGTCTACACCGATCCACGGGGCAGGTCTGCACCGACCCACAGGGCAGGTCTACTCTTACCCATGGAGAGGTTTACTCTGACCCAGGGGCAGGTCTATTCTGACCCATGGGGTAGATGTTTAAGAACTCTATCCTGGACAAGCTCCCACTGGCCTTTACCTCTCGCTGTGCATCACTGCGACCAGGAGCCTTGGTGGCGCAGTAGTTAAGTCAGATGTTAACTGACTGAAGCATCAGTAGTGGAAACTCACCCAGAAGATTCAGGGACAAAGACCTCGTGCAATCCCATGGGGAGCACAGCCTCGGAAGCCCTGTGAGAAATCCGACTCAGTCGCCTGGGTCACTGTGAGCTGTAAATGACACAGCAGCACTCTGCAGCATTAATGGCACAGGAAGGGGCTGAGCTTCTGGAAGAATCTTTGGGCTGGCGGTCTCGCTGAGACTGTGGGTTCCAGATTACAGGAGAAGAGCCTGGCTGGCTGTTCGTGTTGTCGGGTGCCGTCAAGTCAGTGCAGACCCGTACCTACCCTGCAAAAGACAGAAGGAGACCTTGCATCGTTCTGCTCTAGCCTCATGGTCTCTGCAAGTTCAATGTCATTGCTGCAGTTCCTGTGTCAATCCACCTCGGAGGCTTGTCCTCTTTCACGGACGCGCCTCTTTCCTGAGTAGGATGTCCTTTCCAAGGGCTGGAACCTCCTCACAAGGTGCCCAGTGTTCTACGATCTCTAACAGTCGACACGTAGATTTGTCTCTACGTAGCCCCTCAGTTACATTCCTTCTAAGACAGAGTGTTTGTCCTGGAGAGAATGGAAAGTGAACATGGAACAGAACATCCCCATGACCTTGGGCAGCGGCAGCAGGGGCCTGCCAGGACGTCCAAGACTGGGGCCCTCAGGGCCTTTTTAGTCCGGAATCACTCACTCCCACGGCTCAGCTTTCGGCTAAACCAGAGACAGGCCTGTTAGGGGGCTACTCACTCAGAGAGGCCCTCAGTCCTCAGCACAGCCAGCCTGACAAGGTCACAGGGCAAAGCCGCCAGCGTTAGAGCCAGCAGGCAGGAAGTGCTAGGTGCAGAGTTCATGGAAACTAGAATAGTGGGAGGACGTGGGAGGGTCCGGCTATGTTGCGGGCAGTGTGATCGGTCAGGCACTTCAGCCTTCAATACGCAGCTCAACCTCAAGAGGACAAAGGTTCTCACCACTGGGCCCACTGGAAGCACCATGGTGGATGGAGAAGAGATTGAGCTTGTTAACAGTCACAGCTTCCTCAGCTCTACAATCGGCACTCTTGGCATCAGCAGTCAGGAAATCAAAAGACAAATTGCTGTAGGTAAATCTGTTGTCAGGGACCTCTCCAGAGTACTGTGAAGCAATGATATCAGTCTAGAGACTAAGGTGCGTCCAATCCAGGCCATGGTCTTTGCAATTACTTGCTATACATCAGAGAGCTGGATGGTGACTAAGGATGACAGAAGGATTGATGTCTTTGAGCTGTGGTGCTGGAGAAGAGCCTTGAACATACCATGGACTGCCAAGAAAACAAGTCGGTCTGTCTTGGAGAGGGTAAAACCAAGTTTCTCCTTGGAGGCTAAGATTTTGAAGTTCTGTCTCATATATATTGGTCATGTGGCCAGAAGGGACCAATCATTGGTTAAGGACATCATGCTCAGAAGGGTGGAGGGACAGTGCCAGAGAGGAAGACCCCAGATGAGATGCATTGATACAGAAACTGGCGCAATGGGGGTAGGTGTGTTGGAGTCAGTGAGACTGGCTCAGGACAGAGCAGGCTTCAGAGCTGCTGTACACACGGTCACTATGAGTCGTAGGTGACTTGACAGCACATAAGAACAGTGTGATCGGTGTCATAAAACAAAAAGTGTATGAATGGTTGAGTGGAAAACCAATTAGCTTTGTAAACATTCACTCTAATCAATATAAACAGGAAAGTCACAGAGAGGGAGGTTTAAAGAGCCTTCTTCTGTCCACACACTTCCTTGGTAGGAGTGCCCAGAAGGATGCCCTCAGCCCTTTTGACCAGGAGGAAGGGCGGCCGGATGTGACCAGGCTGGACCAGCTCCAGGAGTCTGTGTACGCAGGGTCTGCACTCTGTTCTGTCCACAGAAAGTTTTGTGTCCTTCTCTTTGCTCCATCAGATGTTCATTAAGACCACCCAGGGTCCACACAGCCAGCCACTGCGGATCTTCCTGGAGTGTCCCCAGTCCTCCATCCGAGGGACTCCTCCCTCAGTGTCCCCAAGGGCCCTCCTCACGTTGGGGCGAGCGGCCTCCCAGGGCAGCCCGCCCCAGGCAGCCTTCCCTCTTCGGCATCTCTGCCATCAACGCTCCTGTGCGTGACACCACGTCTACTTAGTGCTGCTTTATGGTCTCAGCTGCAGCCGCAGGACCAAAACAAGGCGTCTTGTGTTTTTAAAAACACTGATTTATGGAAACTCTTCAACTTTTCACTGCCTGAGTCTGTGTATTACACAGGCGTGTTTTACTATATAATTAAATTCTTAGATGACTGTCAAGTCGATTGTTTTACCCATCCAATCTGTAACAACACATTTCATTGTCTCATCTTAATTTTTAATTAAGATAGGAATGGATGTATTTCATACGCTCTAGAAACTAAAGAACACAGCCTCCCACAGCCAATCATGGCCAGTCCTGCGGGCCCCTCAGTGGGCACTTCTGGCCTTGGCAGGGTCGGCCTGTTGGAGCTCTTGGGGTTTCATTCAACAGGTTCTGACTGGGCACCTGCCCTGCTGGCCTCTCGGAGGGGGGGGGGACTGTGGGGTGGAGTTCCCTCCCCTTGGATGCCTCATTAGAAAAGACTAGTTGCTAACAATTGCTAACAACAGGCTTATGTTTGCTAAAGTCAATGTGTGTGTGTGTGTGTGTGTGTGTGTGTGTGTGTGTGTGTGTGTGTGTCTCCCTTGCTGACTGGATACAGCACGGAGGTGCTTTCTGAACAGACAAGGTATGGAGACCCCACTGACTGGGTACAGAATGGGACCCTTGCTGATAAGCTCTGTGGGCGCTTGCTGGCTGCAATAAGCAGCCCAGTTCCCCTTTTTTCTCTGGGAGCAGAGAATGGAACACAAGCTGCACACCTCAGAGGGTGGCTTTCCGCCAGCTCCCAGGGGAGCTCCCAGATGGCCCCAGAGGAGAGGTGCAGAGCCCACAGAGGGCACCCCTGGCCTTCCCAAGGCAGAGTGAAGTGTTGGCCCAGTCCACGGGGGTGACGGGGGAAGGGCGCTGGGGACCTCTACCATGTGCGGCTCAGCTTCAAAGGTTTTAAGGACTTGGGGGTTCCAGGTCTTGGGGAGGCTGGCTCAGATCTAGGTCAGGGGAAGGCTAGACGGGGTGAGGTCAAAGAAAGACGGCTGAATCCAGGTCAGGGAGAGACTGTGTGGGGAGCCGTCCAGGTCTTGCTTGGATGGTCTGCAGGTCAGCAGGTGGCTGTATTGAGGCTAAGTGGCATCTGGGTACAGGACCAACAAAGGAATTGAGTTGAAAACATGCTGACCCTACATCAATGCTCATGACAGCACTCTTCCCTATGGCCCAAAGAGAGACAACCAGGTGTCTATTAATATCCTCAAAGAGATGGACGGTGCATGGTGTCTACACACATGGAGGACTACCCAGTCGTAAACAGAAACACAGTCCTGACACACACCACAACACAGACTAACCTCAAAATCATGCTTATGGGTAGAGTGAGGCCCCCAAAGACAAGTACTCTCTGATCTCACTTAAGTGAAGTAAGCAAATCTCTAGAGATCAAAGTTGTGGGTGGGCAAGGGGCAGTACAAAGAGGTCAGGCAGTGAGTTATGTTCGTGGGGGTGGGTTTATCTAAAGAAAACATGAGAGTAGTCCCACCCTGAAGGACACAGCCAAGGTCACTGGTGGGCACACATGGAAGTGTGAGGGGTACAGCCAGGGTCGCTGGTGGGCACACACAGGAAGTGTGAAGGATGCATGTTTGGTTGCACACTCTGTCACTATCAATTTTAATAGTCAAGCACAAAGAAAAGCAAACATTTTGCTGACTCTGAAGGAAAAGCAAGAAATTATTCAAACAAGGGAAGAGAAATACAGGTGAGACCTTCCGAGGAGGCCTCAGATCAGCTTCAGACAAGAGAACTTAGCTTGGGGCTTCCTTTCCTCTTTGTTTTATTATTTAACTTTTCCTTCATTTGCTTTATTATGGTGTGGGTGGAAGTTTGCAGGCAAGCCTCACATTTGACAATGATGCACATGGTTTTTGTGACACTGGCTGCCACCCCTCAGTGACATCCTCCATGCTCGGCTTAGAGGAGCAGGTGAGGGGTTTGCTTCAGCAGGTACAGTGAGAGATAAGAAGCTCCCTAAGGGCAGGGCACCAGGTCCAGCAGGAGGGACAGGAGAGGTCTGAGAAGGCCAAGTGACAGGACCACTTTCTGCCTGGCCGGGCTTCTGACAGGACCTGGGACTTGCCAGGTACCTGGGGAAGGAGCAGAGACCTGCAGGATCCATGGGCTGTGAAGGCAGCGAGGCTGACGGAAAACAACTGAACTCACTCCAAGCATTCAAGTCAAAGAAAACAAAACCAGAAAGTTACAGCATCTCAAGTATCAAACATTTCATGAAACTGTTGGTGTAGTGTGTGTCAAGGACATTCTCAGTGAAAGTGACCCTGTGGGAGAACAGAACAGGCCCAGGGCTGCAAGACTGTCTGGTTTATGGAAGCAGATCTTCCTCACATGGAGCAGAAGGCAGACTTGAACCATCAAAATACAGGTTAGAAGTGAAATATTTCAACCACTACATCACCAAGGTCCAATACAAAACCTAAAAAGAAAACTTAAATACTGCCATCGGATCAACTGCAATTCAAGGTGCCCTCTTGTCCTCACAGTGCTCCCTGTCCTCACGGTGCTCCCCTGTCCTCACGGTGCTCCCCTGTCCTCACTGTGCTCCCCTGTTCTGATGGTGCTTCCTGTCCTCACAGTGCCCTCGTCCTCACAGTGCTCCCTGTTCTCACGGTGCTCCCTGTCCTTATGGTCCTCCCCTAACTTCATGGTTCTCCCCATCCTCACAGTGATCACTTATGAGATTTCTGAGGCTCTAAATCCTAATGGGAGGAGATCGCCTATCTTGTCTCACAGAGTGGCTGGTGGATTCAAACCTCTGGAGTTTTTATTAGCAGCTTGACAGGGAAACACTAAAAGTAAGTGCATGAAACATTACTGCGTTTATGAATCAATGGTAGACCTCATTTTAGAGGACATTTTTCTTTGACAGTGAAAGGAAGCAAAGCACAATTGCTAGAATGCATCAACTCAAAGGCCACGCCAAGGTCACTGGCACCAGGCCGATTCCAACTCCTGGTGACACCCGTCAGGTCTCTGAGGCTGGACACCTCAGTGGAAGGAGACTGCTAGCCTTTCTTCTTCAGAACAGCTGGCGGATTCAAACTACAAACTTTGTCGTTAGCAACTCAGCACTCAACCCACTGAAAGTGAGGAGGATTCAAATAATTTGCTGCAGTGGATCAAAGACTACGGCCTCCAATATGAACTGCACCTCAACATTGAGAAGACAAAATCCTCACCACTGGACAGGTAAGCGACATCATGGGATATGGAGACAGGACTGACGTTGTCAACAATTTCATTTCAGTTGGATCCACTGCTAATGCCCTTGGTACCAGCAGTCAGGAGATCAGGAGACATGTTGTATTGAGTTATGTCTGCTGTCAGGGACCTCTCCAGAGTACTGATGTGCAAAGATGTCAGTCTAGAGACTAAGGTGCATCTGATTTAGGCCATGGCCCTTTTTATCACTTGCTACACGTCTGAGAGCTGGACAGCGAATAAGGATGACAGAAGAAGAATTGGTGCCTTTGAGCTGTGGTGTTGGAGAAGAGCACTGAATTTCCCACGGACTGCCAAAAGAACAAACAAATATGTCTTGGAAAGAGTAAAGCCAGAATGATCCTTTGAGGCAAAGATGACAAAGTTTTCCATCACATACTTTGGCCATGTTGCTAGGAGAGGCTGTTCCTTGAAGAGAGACATCATGCTTGGAAAGGTGGAGGGGGTGGATAAAGAGAGGGAGACCCTTAATGAGATGGATGATACAGTGACTCCAGCAGTGGATGTGAGAGATTGTGAGGATGGCACAAGATAGGATAGGGTTCAGAACTCTTGTTCAGAGGGCCACTATGAGTAGCACCTAACAGCAAGTCGCCGAGATTCCTTCAGAATGCCACAGGTAGCCGTCAACTAGATGGAATCACGTCTAATAGAGAACTGAAGAGAAAATCAGCCACACATGTCGAAAGTGAAGTTGAGTGTTTACAAGAGTCTAGGGTGGGATGTCTCAGCTTCATAAAGCGGCTGTAAGAGAAATAGCCCAAGGGGGTGACAAAGAGCAGAAATGTCTTTCCTGTTGTTCTGGAGACTAGAGGACCAGATCAAGGTCCAAGAGGTGTGTAGATTATGTCACTGCTGGTATTCCTTGGTTCCTGGGAATATCCGTCTCGTGTGTGTGTGTGTGTGTGTGTGTGTGAGAGAGAGAGAGAGAGAGAGAGAGACCACCTTGACTGTGATTGCTACTCACTGGCCAGCTCTGGTTCCACTAGCAGCCAAACTGAAGTCCACCGTGGGCAGCGGGTGACTAGGTTTTCAGAAAGAAAGGGCATAAACAGGATGATTGGCAAAGGGTCCAGCAGGGAGGACCTGGGGGAACCAAGCAAGATATTTAAGCACCAAATGACAAGAAGGGTCCCTGGAGGAGCAGAGGTTTTATCCTGTGTCACCGCTGACCACTAGACTGTCTGCGCCCTTCACAATCAGGGACTTTCAAGTTCTAAGTGATTGCGAAGAACCCATCACCGGGGACACACCAGGGCACATTGTAATAGAGGGAGATTCATCAAAATAAAGAGACATGAGCATTTATTATTTAGATGGATCAAGGGAAGGATGGAGGAAGTTGGAGAATCTTAATGTAGTTTGGATGAGAGGACAGCAGCCTAAACATCTCCTGGGAGGTCGCCGTGGCTGGGTCAAGTCCATCCACCAAAACCAAACCAAGCACCAGCAAGTCGATGACAACTCATGGCACTCCCATGTGTTTCAGAGAAGCACTGCACCCTATAGGGCGTTCAATGGATTTTTTAAAAATATTTAATGAATTGAGGTTATTGTTGTGAGTGTTGTTGTGTTTTTATATTTTTTGTGCTGTTGTTTTATCTAATATCTTTTGAACAAAAAGAGATAAGACTCACTCCCAAACACGCCAGCCACCGCGTCTATGTTGAGGGGTTTGTTTGTGTGTTTCCTTCTAGAGACACTGACGGCCGTGACGCTGGCTCACACAGCAATGACGGCAGGATGGCCCGGGGCGGACACTGCTGTCTTCTGCTGTACACAGGGTTCCCACGAGCTGGAAGCAACTCAAAGACCTGAATAGCAGCAGCACGCTTTTTATGCTGAAGGCTAACTTGCAGAGATATTTCTGAGAACCAAAAAAGAGATGTGCGGGATCCCTCTGTCTCCATGTCTTCAGAGAAGAGTGGACACTGAGGAGCACCGGGAAGTGAGCGGAGATTGTCCGTCCCTACGAGATCGCGAGGGTGCCTGTGCCTGTCTCCACAGTGAGCACTGCACAGTGATCGTGCCAAGGAGCCTGGCACCCAAGTGGTTCCCAGAGAAACAAGTGTGGCAATGGCAGACTCCCGTGAAGCATCTCGTTAACCTTGGGGATGCAGGAAGCACGCGCGCTCACACACACACACACACACACACACACACACACGGCAATTTTTAAATAGCAAAGAAATACAGGTTAGCCGGCAGGGATATGTCATTGTGCACTGTGCTGATTAGTTGGAAACATTTTCCCATGTTTTACGTTCTTTTAATTACAGAGTCTTATTCCAAAGTACTCAACTCCGATTTCCTTTTTCCCTACAATGAATCCTTATGAGCCATTTCTCTGACATGTACCTTTATAGAACATTCAAGCTCTTCCGGACAGACTTCTGTTCCCAGAGTCTTCAAAGGCCCCCACTCGGTCTTATTTTTTTCCATGATTTGGACCCGTCAGCATGCTGAGCTTTTGATGTCAGGTATCAATTTTTAACTTTTAATTTTGTCTCCAGAAAGTAATGTAAAGAGAAATATAAAGGTTAAAATAATACTTCCCGTAAGCATGCAGCTGCAAATTTCATGGCTAAAAATGGAAAATTAATAGCACCTTTTGCTTTTAACTCTTAATAGGGTAAGCGGTTCTTGATGCCTGCGCTCCAATGAGGCCCTTTTAGAAAGGAGCTTTACTGTGGTCTCATGGATTCGGGTCCGAGACAGGACCCCTCCTGAGCTGGTACATAATCTTGCTAAGTGGAAAACACCACCTTCTAATGCAGCACTTTCCAATGGACTTTGAACACTTCTGGTTTTCATTGTAGAAAGACTCCAAGTCAGACAGAGGACCTCTCAGAATCCCTGTGAGGTGTACCGTGCTCAGCGGCTCACAGAAAAAAAGGCTGGAGGTTCAAGCCTGCCCAGAGGCCTCTTGAAGTGACCCTTCCAGGCTTTCAGCATCAGAACCTCACAAAGGCCGCCCCAGGACAAAGTGACGGACGGGAGTGGGAGTGACTGTGAGGAGGGGAAGTTCTGTGATGTTCAGAAATGCCAGAAATGGGACAAGAGTCCAAATCCAGGTTAGCAAAAATGTGTCCTGTGTTGTCGTATGCTGTTGTTGGGTGCTGACACGTTCCTCACCTCACACCAACCCCACACACCAGAAAGAAACGCCGTCTGATTGGCGCCGTCCTCATCACCAGCTGCTGTGTTCAAGCCACTATTGTAGTCACCGCCCCTTCATCCAGCTCATTAGAGGGTCTTCCTCTTTCTGGCTAACCTTCCTTTCCTTTTTACCAAGTATGATGGCCTCTCTAGGATCTGGGCCCTACTGATAGCATGTCCATACTGTGTTAGAGGAGGCTCCACTACCCTAATTCTGAGGAGCTTTCTGGACTTCTTCTAGGGTAAATTTGTTCATTCTCCCGGAAGTTCACGGTACCCTCAGTATTTTCATCAGTGCCACAATTCAAAGGAATCTACTCTTCTGCAATCTTCCTTATTCACTGCTCAGGGGATTCTTATACTGCAGAGGCAGTAAAGAAACGGGTGGCCAGTAAGTAAAAGCCTCAGAGGCAGGACCTTAATCTGGACCTGACAGACGCTGACATGGGCATAAAGATCATAATCCTCGGAATGACCGTCCTTGGTGGCACTGAGGTCCTGCTCCCACTAGAGATGGGAGCGCTGAAGCTTAGAGAGATTCATCTGCTCGCCCAGGCAAATACGTGCTGGGCTTGGATTCCAACCCAGTATCACCTGATGCTGCACGTCTCCCAGCTGCAGGCTGAGAGGTCTCTACTGCGTTTATCCGATAAGAATTCAAGAAGAGTTTCAGGAAGTCTCGTTAACAGGGTGCATTTTATTACGACTGGCTGATAGGCCGGCTGACGGCTGCTGTCAAATATTAAATAAGTAACTGCCAACAACATCCTGATAGGAACATCCTTTGCCAGCCGCGCTGGAAATGCGCCTGAAGTGCCTGGAAGTGGGAGGACATGCCCATGAAGGCCTCAGTGCGTTCCCAGCTGAGCTTAGACTCTGGCAGGCTCTGACCTCAGGTCCTCCGTTCGCGGCCTGGGCATCACCAGAGGGGTTGTTGATAGGCCATCAACTGTGACTCACAGTGACCCTGGGAACAACAGATCTGAGTCAGGCCCCGTGCGTCACCGTCCTCACAACCACTAGTCTTTGGCACAGTTACTGGGCAGTCCATCTTGCTGGGGGTCTTCCATTTCTCTGACGCCCTACCTTTGCCAGCATGATGTCTTCTTCCAAGGACTGGTCCCTCCCGCCAACATGCCCAAGCGTGCATTTGTTTCATCAAAGTTTCACCACCGTTGCGTCTAAAGACATCCGGCTGCACTTCCTCTAACACAGGCCGCTTTGTTCTTTCGCTGTCTACGGCACGGTCAGGGCTCTTGGCACCACCAAAATGCAGGCAGGAACGCCGAGCTCGTGACCTGCACTGTTTCCACATGAGCGCTTTCCACATTGTCTGCTGTCTGTCAGCTGGGCTTTGAGGGCACCGGGATTTTCAGCCATGGGCAGTCTGATATTTCTTTGTCCATTTATCAATACTGCTGCCTACCCTTGCATATGACGCTTTATGTCCAGGGAAAGAACAGAGTGGAATGACTGTGGCTTGACTTTGTGTCTTGTTCTAATGTTTGGGTTTGATGTGTGCTGGCTCATCGCAGCCCCGTGTGACTAAGCAGAACTGGCCCATAGGATTTGCTTGGCTGCCATCTTCCCAGAAGGAATCAGATCCTTATCCCACGGAGCTCTTGGCTGAGATCAAATCACTGACCATTTCCTTGGAAGCCAAGCACTTAAATACTGCACTACCAGGGAAATGTAGATGTTGTTGTTGTTAGGTGTCGTTGAGTTGACTCTAACAGCAGCACTAAGCACACTGGGACAGGCCCTTCCCCATCCACCCCGGGCCTCCATCTACTGTCGCACCACTGTGATGATCCATCTCACTGTGTGTCTTGGTCTCCACTGACCCTTTGTGGTTCCAAGCACGATGTCCTTTTCCAGAGACTATTGTCCCCTGACGACATGCCCTTACAGGCGAGAGGAAGGCATCATCCTTGTCTCTAAGGAGCATTCTGGTGGGTCTTCTTCCAAGAAAGATGCATTTGTCCTTTCGACCGTCCCTGGGATGTTCACTGTGCTTTGCCAACACCGCAGTTGAAAGGCACCCATTCTTCTTCGCTTTTCCTTATGCAGCGTCCAATGTTCACATTTGTATTAAGCAATTGGAACCAAAATAAAATCTGAGGCTCTAACCTTAGCTTGCAGCATCACCAAACCCAGCATCACGGCAGGTGAGCGAGCACTGGTCCCGCTGGCGGGAGCCCCAGCTTGACCCCCCTGAAACTCATGTCTCAAAAGCTCAAGATTCTCGTCTGGAGATTTCTAGCCCAGCCCTCCCATCATCGTACCTTCCTGACAGACCCCACTCCCAGCTGCGTGGACAGAGGCTTTGAGACCAGACGATGTGTTTTCAGAAAAGGATAGTGACACAGGACACCGACATTAGTCATCATGTGTTAGTTACCTCCTCTACCTGTTTTACTCAGCCTAACCTATATGCATTCCAGTCACCCATCATTATCAATGCATCTTGATTGCATCTTCGATTGATCTCTGACTGTAAAAGTTGGTAGAAATCTTCTATTTCCTCTTCTTTGGCTCTGGATGTTGGTGCATATATCTGAATGATAGTGGTATTCACTGGACTTCCTTATATGCGAATGGATATTATCCTGTCACTCACAATATTGTATTTCAATACATATCTAGAAATGACTTTTTTTAACCATGAAAGCAACCCCATTTTTCTTCACCTTTTCTTTTCTGGAGTAATAGATCATATGATCGTCTGACTCAAAATGCCCCATGGCAGTCCATCTCATCTCAGCAATACCTAGCATGTCAATATTTATGTGTTCCATTTATTCCTTAACAGTATCTAATTTTCCTACATTAATGGTTCTTACATTCCATGTTCTAATCACTAGTGTCTGCTTACAACTGTTACTCTTCCTTTGTATTTTCGTAGTTGAAAGCTCCGCCTCAGGTGCCCTATCTGTTAGTCTACGTGTGTCCTGTTGTACATAGGGTTTTCAGAGGCCTGCTATTTTGGAACCAATCCAAGAGTCAGAACTGTGTGAAGAACCTCACATCAGCCCTGGAGGAAGACTCACTAACAACATGTGATATTCAGATGACCCAGTCTCATTCCCCCAAAGCGGAGCCAGTTAAAGTGCTTCCTGATGAAGGTGAAATACCACAGCCCTCTGTTTGGTTTACACCTGGACCAAGAGCTGGGTCTGGACTGTGAAATCCAAGGACTGGGCTCCACCACTCCTTGCCCACCGGGCTCCACCACTCCTTGTGGTGCCTTGTGGGCTGTGGGTTCAGGAATGTGTGTGGAAATGGTCAGCTGTGCCTCTCGCTTTACACAGCTATTTCCTGAGTATGAACAGTGAGGTCATCAGCCCTCACTGGTGTCTTCTGGGTCTAAATCCCTGAAAAACGTGCTGGGACCCCAAAAGAAAGGTGTTACTGAACCAACAGCTGTAGGCATGCCGGATCATTGTCCACCTCTAAAACACTGGCAGCTGTGGCCTGCTCTCCACAGAGCTGGGGGAGCTCTGAGTGTCGTCAGCGTCCCCAGGAGATGCAGCGTGGGTCTGCCTAGCCCTGGAGGCTGACCACAGTCCAGAGGTGGAGTTGCTGGGGCTCCCACCAAGGAGCTCCCTGACTTCGGGTCAACACTTTATGCTCATGTTGAATTTGAGCGGTTTTCAAACTAGGAACTAGCACTTGGAAAGAAATGGGAAAACGTTCCCCAGATACATGAGAGAACAAAGCTATCTGAGCAGAAGAGTAGAAAAGGGGGGAACCAGGAGAATTTCCTCTGGAATCCTAAAATGTTTATGACGACAGTAGATAATGGAATGGCTTTATCTTCAGAATGCCAAAGTGCCAATTAAATCTGTTGGGCACAGGGTCTCCAGGGCCTCTGACAGTAGCCTCGGTTATTCTGATCTCCTACCTCTGCGATCAGGAAACGGCGAAGACTTGGCCGGGCCACCACCAGAGCTTATCTACCAAAACCCTGTTTTTCTTTTTCAAATGAGAAAAAGCGGGAATAGGACTCAGGAGAGGTTGATTATCATGTAGTCCCAGATGTGGGCAGAAGCAGAGAGAACACATTTCCAAAGCAGCAGAGCCCCTGACCGCTGGGCTGCCGAGGTCTGCTTCCAGGAGGGAAGCCGGAACCATCTCCCTCACATTTTCTTTCTTGATGCCTGGTGGGTCCATTCTTCCCAGCAGGACATAGATTGTTGCAATAACACATTTTGGTTTTCCTTTATCCTTGTGTAAACTGGCTACTCTGAGGCCAGAACCTCGTAGTCTTCAATACTTGATGAGTGAGAGTTGGAACACTCCGCTATTTCTAATCTCATGGCATTTCCTGATCCATCTTTAGGAATAAAGCTACTCTTTTCCTTTCTTCCAGAAAGACAAAATGTATGTATTTTCACTTATGACTATGCCTATACCACAAAGACAGGGTTTGGGCCTTATATGAAAATATATGCACGTTTTAACCCTATATGAAAATGAAGATGGGCACATCAGATCATAAAACAGAGGATGATAATGTTTCCTACCTGCCAACAGGTTCAAGCTCACGCCTCAGCCAAGCTGATGCATGACCATAACGGTCACAGCCAGTGTTACTCTAGTCTAGTACCTCAGAATTTATTACTGAAAGATGGGAATGATTAATGCACAGAACAGGTGGATGTTGCTGTTAAGTGCCTTCGAGTCGTAGACAACTCATAGCGACCCTATGGGTAGCAGATTTTTCACTTTGTGGTAAATGGTGAATGTTGGCTAATAAAATTGGTGTTAAGTAAGAGGTAGCTGTAAAGCTAAGCTCTTCAATGAACCTGTGACGTGGCCAAGGGAAAGCCAAACTCTCTGGTGAGTGACGGTGTCCTGCATGATCACATCATCGTCACTGTTGGTGGAGCTCACCTCTGAAACGACAGTGGCTCCTGGAGTCAGGTCTGGAATTTAGAATATGTGCATGTAAGTATCTGAGCATTGGGTGTGGGTGGTGGGTGAGCATATGCGTGCCAGTCTGAGTGTGTAGCACACGAGCCTCGGAAAACAAATCTGGAGTTCTACTGCTGAAAGATCAGTCACTGAAAGTGCATGGAGCACAGTTCTGGTACAGCCCACTTTGCTGTTGAGATGGCCGTGACTCGTAGGAATCCTGTGAACAACAGGCTTAGACCCTGTCCTACCCTGTACCATCCTCCATCTCTACACACTCAAGCTCGTTGCTGCAGTCACGGTGCCAGTCAGTCGTGCTGAGGCTTTTTCTCCCTTCGGCTGCTCCTCCATCTTCCCACACGTGCTGTCCTTCTCCGAGGACTGACCTCTCCTAACAAGATGCCCAAGGTACTCCAGCTGAAGCTTCCCTATCATCACCTGCAGAGAGCACCCTGGCTTCACGTTCTTCAAAACTCATCTGTTTGGGCTTTAGTTGTGCATTCTGCGGGATACCCAGCATGCTTCTCCACCAGCACAACCCAAAGGCATTGGTTCTTCTTTTGTCATCCTTATTCACTGTCCAGTTTTTAGGTCCAGAGCAAGAGACTGCTAGAAGGGACCACAAGAAGCTGCCACAGATTGGAGTCAACTGGATGGCCACGGATGAACATCTGGAGAAGGCCTTGGGTGGTCAGAATATTAGGGCATTTGGTTGCTCACTAGAAGTTTAGGAGTTCAAGTCCACTCAGGCCTCAGAAGAAAGGCCTGGTGATGTATTAAATCAGTCACTGAAATCCCCGTGGGCACCATTCGACTCTGACACCCAAGGGGTCCTGTGAGCAGGAACCAGCTTGACATTAGTTAGGTCTTTTCTGTTTGATTTTCTTTTTCTAGAATTTCTGACCTCGTTCCAGTTACAGGGCACTGAGGGGCAGGTAGGGCCTCGGCTCAGCAGGGCTCTTGGTACCTTCCCTCCTCTGTCCACCCACACAGAAAGAAGAAACAATCAGTGGGTGCAAACCCAACGTGCCTCCACCGTGCCTCCACCGTGCCTAGCCTGGGTTCAGATCCTGGGCTGCTAGCTGCAGCCGAAACTGATGCTATCACATTTCCCCAATGCCAAGGTCATCACTTAGCGTAGGCTCGGCCTTAGCAGCCCTCTCTCACCCTTGGCGGGGAGATGAGGAAAAGTAGAGTGCTTCTGCTTCATCTGTGTCCCATTCCCATCACTGCTTCTTCCTCTGTGGCCACATTTGCAAATTTCAGATAAACCCCTTTCTTTTCCTGCAGTCCGTGGTCTGGCCACCAGCTGGCTCCAAGCCGAGCTGGCCCTTTTGCCTTGCTTGAAGTTTTCAAAGCTGCTCCTAAGCAAATCCTATCAATCCTTCCCCATTCTCTTGCTGTGTTCACAGGGCACTGCTCGGTGCTTCCTGGTGAACCCAGAGCTCTGTGAAGTCCAAGGGACAGTGACAGTTCAGGTAGTTCAACCGAAAGCCGTTTTCCAGAGTGAACACAGACTGTGGTCAGAAATGTGCTCTCTCCCAGGCAAGCAGGGAAGAGGCACCTGCACAGGACTGGCGGGAGGCGGAGGATGTTATTCTCCTTCTGTCTGAGGGTTGGTGGGGCTGCAGGGCCACTGGAGAATACGGCGCCTTGATGAGCAAACAGCATCTATTTCTTTCTTAGAGGTGTGGGCACAGAATGAACTGTGATATGTTTCAAAATATGCCCCAAGGCAGAGGTGCTGGGCTTTGATTTAAGTTCAGTGAGACCCCTACTTAGCAAATGATTTCTCATCTTCCCCAAAACATGGACACTTATCCCTCGTCTCGGGGGCCACATAGCTGCCTGATCAGGCTAGCTCGCTCTCAGTGTTGATTTAAGTGCCTTGGTAGTTCACCTTATCAAAGCCATAATTTTGATTCTTTGACTAAGAAAAGCACAAAGACTCCATATTACTCTAAATTTCCCTCTGAAGACCTCTGTAGGGGGAGCCTGATATGATTTATCCTTTCCAGTGCCAAGCAGGCAGGAAGACGCAGGCGAGAAGTCACAAATCACCCTTCACACAGTCCCAGATACACAGCCAGGGAGCTGTGCCTCGGGACGGAGCAGGGAGAGAAGCAATCCGGTGTCCTGGCTCTGGGCGTGATGACATCGGACACAGTGTTAATAAATGCACCATCTCAGCTCTCTTATTGCAGCAAAGGGACCCGTAACCCAGTGCCAGGGTCCATGAGCTCATCTTTCCACTCTCAAGTCACAAAAGGCCATTTGCGTTTTCTATTTTGTTAAATAATGAATCTTGTTTTGTCATTGTTGTTGACAAAGTGCACAGCAGGACGTACACCAATTCAACTGTGTTGACATGTACAGTTCGGTGACGGTGATGACATGTTTCCAGTGGTGCCACCACGCTGATGTCCATCTTAGTCCTCCAGGGCCGCTGTATCGGAAATGTGGGAAGTGGTTGGCTTTAATAATAGAACTTTATTTCCTTACAGCTTAGGAGGCTGGACGTCTGGATTCAGAGTACCAGCTCTAAGGGACAGATGTTCTATCAGCTGTGACAGTAGGCCCTTGTTTCTTTCCAACATCTGTGGGTCCATCATCCCCTGGACAGCTCTGTGTATCTCCTCATCAGTCTTGCCCTGAGTCTTGGAGGTTCCCATTACGGGGATTACAGGTACAAAGGATACACTCAGCTCTCAGGTGTTTTTTGCTGGGAGGAGTACAGCCTCCTCTGTCTGCTTGCTTTCCTCTCCTTTTAAATCTTGTAAGATAAAAGACAGTGCAGGCAAGGAGCTTCCCTGTTGTCATATGAGAGCAGTGACCTGAAGGAGGGTGTTACAGTACACTTTCATCCTCTCACAACCAATTGTTTGATCACGTCATGTGAGAGGATGAAGTCATTGATAAACCATGGCCCAGTTTCATGGGCATGGGCACCTTGACCCAGACCTTGATATGTTTTGAAGAGACCACTCTTAAATTCACCCACTTTTCCTGAATTATTCCTCACTGAGTAATACACATGCATTGTGTCCTAAATTTCCCATATAATCTTTCAAGTTGCTTCTGTGAGCTTAAGACAATCTTTAGAAGTTAAGCTAAAGTTCTGTTTGCTTTTAAGAGAGATATTTCTTACCTACTGTAATAGTCACTAGGATTCTTCCAAGCCTCTGCTCTTCAGGAATGCTGTATTCCATAAGAATTTGAAATTCTTTTCTGCATTTCTTTCTTTTGATAAGAATTATTCTATATTCTGGTGGTCTAACAGTAAGGAGTCACGCTGCCAACACAAAGCCATGTGATCTGAATCCACCAGCAGCTCCACAGGACAGGCTGTCTCCTGTGCAATTTACTGCCTCTGAAAACCCACTGGAGGGTCAGGTTGGTTGGTTCCAACTCAAGGGTACACAACTACAGGAACAACACCTTTGATTACATGTCTGGTAATGACAGGCAGGTACCATCTAGTTCTTCTGATCTCATGGGAAAGGTGGCATCAAGCTCCATTTCATCCCTGATCCATTTTCTCTTGAAGTGCAGGGTTGATAAACGTATGGAGAACTCACGCCCAGGTCTTGCACTGAAGTCAGCGTTGACTCCTCCTGGCTTCGCCACTTTCCAGATCTACACCCATCGCTACTCACCAATTTCTCCCTTTATTTGATTCAGATAATAATAGAAATTAGTCAACAGGTTGCCAAGAGACTAAATACCCCCGCGTGGTGTCTGGCAGAGAAAGCGTTCAATCAATGCGCGTTGTTTTTCTTATTTTCCTGATCACGGGGACGGTAATGACGGTGAAGCTGATGAAAATGACGGTGAGGTAATCTCTCAAACTGTTCTGTTTATAGTCAAGTGAGGTCTTTGATTTTTGTTTCTTATCGGAGTTAATCAATTATTCATGAGCACTTGAAAATGAGATACAGGCTAATTGAAAGCTCATCAGGAGGATGGCTTCCATACTCCCTATTAATCACAGGAGGCTGGGAGGTGATGTATAAACCCTGGTGAGTGGGGACGGGAGGGCAGGCTCCCTGGAAGGGGGCTGAGAACGGAAACATTCACCAACTCCCGTCTGCTGCAGCATGGACAAGGCCTCCAGTGGTGACGTTCATAGCACGCGGCCGCTGGTGGGCACCACCACGTCATCTCCTGACTCGCGTGGTTAGGACAAGGCTCCACAGGGCTCCCTGGGGGGCTAATCTTTTTAGGGAGGCATTTCACCAGGCCTTTCTCCCAACAACTGAGTTAGGAATCAAGCTCCTCCCCGGCTTCCTTTCAAAATCTGTAACAGCACACATGCAGAACAGTTTAAACTTTGCAGATGCTAAGAGATGCCCAGCAAGAATTGTTTTTAGCATATGCATATTTCAGATATAGCAGGAAGTTATATGCATGAATGGACTAACTCTTCCTTTTTTTCTCCCTTTAATCCCTAAGCAAAGCATGTGCCCTGGAGCTTTCTTAAACCAAACAATTTCTCAATTCATTCCTTTTTGGTTGGACGTTTGGGCTGTTTCCGTGCTCTGGAGATGGTGAATAATGTGTACAAAGTCTCAGTTTGCGCCTCAGTCCTCATTTTCTCAGGGTCTATTCCAAGTAGTGGAATAGCTGAGTCATATGGAATTTCTATGTTCAGCTTTTTGAGGAAATGCCAAACTGCCTTCCAGAATGGTTGTACCATTTTACAATCCCACCAACAATGTGTAAGAGTGCCTTTCTTGCCACATCCTTTACATTTGTTACTTGCTGCCCTGTTAAACTTTGCCACTCTTACAGGAGTGAGATGAATGGATTGAGAAAGTATGGTCCATTCACACAATGGAAAACTATGCAGCACACAGAAACAATGATTTTGTAAATAATTACCTAACTTGGGAGGGACTGGAGAGCATTATGCTAAGTGAACTAACTCAGTCCCATAAGGACAAATACTGTATGAAACCACTATTGTAGAGTGAGTATAAGAATCCAAGGTGGGGGAAGGGTGGAAGAAGAGGGATGAGGATGTGCGGGGAGAGGGGGGGTTAATCATGGGGTTGTACAATTTGATGGGTAAGGGGTGAGGAAAATGGAAAGAATCTGTTCTAGAAAACAGTGCACTTTTTAAAATTATTTTATTATTTTGTGTGTGTGTGTATTGTCAAATTGGATCTGACTGGTACAGGAGGAGATTGCCCCTTCTTCTCCAGCAGAGCATCTGGTGGATTCAAACCGTGCACCTCTGGGATTGTAGTGCAGCTTCTTGCCACTAGACCACCAGAGCTCCCTGAAAACAATGTATTTTAATTTTGTAAATAAACGAATATAATTTTTTCTTTCAAAAACTCCAACAAGTATTGTTGTTTTGCTGCTGCTCTTTGCTCTCAAATATGTTCTAATTCACAGGGATTCACGTACAGCAAACACAACCCTGTCCAGTCCTATGCTGTCCCAAGAGTCATTGCTAAGTTCAAGGCATCTTATGTCAGTCCACCTCACTGAGTCAGCTTCTTTTTCACTGATGCTTTATGTTACTAAACACAGTGTCCTTCTCCAAGGACTGGACTCTCCAGACAACATTTTTCAAGTCCATGAAACAAAATAAAATCTCTCCACTGTTGTATCTGAGGAGAATTCTGACGGCCCTCACAGGCAAATTCATTCTTCTGGAATCTACCTTGTATTCAATATTCTTCACCAAGACCCCAACTTAACGGTATTCATTCTCCTTCAGGCCTCCTCAGTCATAGTCCAGCTTTCTCATGGATGTTAGGTGGTTTAAAACACCATGTCTTCAGTGAGATGCTCCTTAATATGCGGAGTGACGCCTTTGCTCTCTACAGCACTTTAAAGAGATCCTTTGCTGCACATTTGCTCAAGAAAATACACGATTTGATTCCTTGACTGTTGCTTCCATCAGTGTTGATTGTGTATCCAAGCAAAATGAAATCTTTGACAACTTCTGTCTTTTTATCAGCATAAAACAACACAATAAATAAATACATCATGATAAAACCAAATGCCTGCTTGAGCACTCTCCTCTTTAAGGATTATCCTTACGGGATTAAACTGGTAAGAGCAGCTCGGGACATTTGGCAGGAACCTTAGGGAGCAGTGAACCCTGTTGATGGGGAGGAACAGTGGGAAAGAGGCGGTGAGAATGATCCTGCAGCAGGAAGGACGCCATCCTGGTCGCTGAGGTGCCTGTGCAGGAACGGCTGGGCTGGGGTTCCGCTTTGCTGTGCTTTTCTCAGCAAAGCACAACAAAATAAATTTAAAACAAACCCAAAAGCCTTAGTCCATGTTATACTCTGAGACTCAGAGTCGCCAGGAGTTGGGATTAATGTGACCACAAAATGAAACAGAATGTCCTGTTATTTATTTATCCAAATTTTAACACCTGCTGGATAATTTGCATTGCTGTTTGTGAATTCATCAAGCCTGGCTCCGAGTCTCCTAGAGTGTCTAATGCTCGCTGAGGAGTATTCCTCATTCAGCGTCCTACAAGAATGGCAGTCTGGCTTTCTGAGACGGCTGCCTTCTCCTCTGTTGAATAATAAGTATAACACCCTCCCTAAGAATCACGACGGTCTTGTGACTTACTTGTGGTGGTTGCTGACTGTCTTCAAGTCGAGCACAAAGTTGCTACTTTATGAACAAAAGGCCTGAAGCCCCTCTACAACTATTGACATTTATCAAAGTTCATAGAGTTTCCAGAGGCATGTTGTTTAGGAAGCATATTAGAACCTATAAAACATGGTAAAGACTGCTTCTTTTAAAACGAAACAAAACAAAAACCCAACCAATTCTTCAACTCATAAATTCACACTTGCTGGTGGGGACACTTTCTTTGGGGGCCCTTAGCACCCTGGCAAGAGCTACTCTATGGTGGCCACGCTGTGAGAAGAGGCTCAGAGCTGGTCGGCGTTGCAGCTCCGAGCTCCAGCTCAGGTCCGAGGCCACAGACATCGACTCCCAGCCGTGTGAGTGCGGATGGCACAGAATCAGCACGGTGATGTTAGTCACTAAAAATCGGCGTTGACTCAATGGCACTTCGTGACCACAGCGCCTTAATGAAGACACTTTGAAGGGGTCCAGCCTATAATTAGCAGGTTGTGTGCATTGTATGAGTTTTCTGTGTTGAGGCAAGCCATCTTCCCGCCTGATCCACAGACCCTGTGACCGTAAGAAGCAGTGTCTCATGACCCTCCATCTGGGAGTGGCTGGTTAATACAGCAGACGGACGTTAATACTGTGCCTCTGGTGGTGTCCCACCTGGAGCCCACTTCATGCTGTGTTGGTCCTCAAGTGCTGGTGGAAGAGAAATACCACAGTGAGTAGCTTTAATAAACAGAAATGTATTCTCTTCGTTTAAGAAGTCAGAAGTCAAAATTGAGAGTGCCAGCTGAAGGACACAAGTCCTTGTTCTTGGCTCTCAGGAAAGGTGGTGGCTCCAGTATCTGCTGGCCAGGCCTCTCTGTGGGATCTCCGCGTGCCTTGTCATCAGTGCTCCTGAGTCAAGGCGGTTCCCAGTCCAGAGCCAGCTCCCCTTCCTGTTGATCGTCACCTCTGTCTTCATCTGGGCGCTTCTCCCTTCTTTCCTCCCTTGGTGCAGGTCACGTCTCAGAAGAAAGTCACCTTGTATTGCATCAGCACTGACCACCTAGCTGCCGTGTACACTCCTCTTACTGTCGCCATCCTTCCCAGGTCACCTGCATGGCTAGTCTGCCTCCATGGCCAGCTCTCGGGCCCCGAACCACTCCTAGAACGTTTCCCACCAACTGCCTGCATCTCTTTGCTTTCAGTCCACCTTCCAATATTTCCTTGCTTTCCTGTGACTAGGGAGCTCTTAAACTCTTACTCCAGTGAGTTAACAGGGAAACCAAGGAGTCTGGCTAAACCCTTGAGCCCAAAGGTCAGTGATTCAGTTCTGTCCACGGCTCTGCAGGAAGATGGGCACGCAGAGACTCTCCTACGAGACGCTAGCCTGCAAAACCTTGTGACACAGTCCTGGAATGTCCCATGGGGTCAGCATGAGTTGGAATCAACTCAAGGGCACATGCCATCAATAGTCGTAAAACTGGCTTATCCAGCCACACGGTTTGAATTCAGATGGTGTTTTCAGCGGAATTGTAGTAAACTGTTTGTTGAAAACTAGAATTCCCCTAATAGAGAATATAATACAATGTAGCACCAGAGAGCACATGATAACAGTTTGTCAGAGGATAATAAAGAACTAAATTGCAATCCGTGAACCCACAAAGTAGATGATTGGAAAATGCATTTTTACCCAACATTTACAGTTTGGGAGATTTGGATTTTTTCCTTCTCCTTGCAAGTTGAAGCAGGGCAGAAATCGCTGCAGTTAGACAAGGACTCTATTTGCTGTGAACTCCCTTCTAATTTGATCTAGTGATATGAAAAGTGGCAGAGCAGTTTACAGATTCAGCTGCCTACAACAGTCAGTAGTTCACTGCAGTGGACTGGAAAAGGCATCACCACTCGTTTCCAAATTTGCTTCCTATCCCTCGTGCACTTTGAAAATAGATGTTAAAGGTCAGCTTTCCCTCAAAATGTGTATGTGTATATATTTGTAAATATATCACTCAGCCTGAATATGACCCAAGATTCCTGTAAGAACTTGTCTACTTGTCTCTGATTACTCAACATTTTAAGCACAGTTGCTGGGGTTAATTAGATTTCTGACCCTAAAAGTTTTAAGTGCCTCTGATGACTTATTTCCAACTGATAATTTTTTTGCATTAGAAAAAAAGGATAGCAAACAGGCACTGAATAAATAAATTCTTCATCCCTCCTCATCTGAGTACAGAAAATATATTTCTGAAATTTAATTAAATATCAAGATGTCCATATGATCTACCACTTTGCAAAACCTCTAAATGTAAAAACTCCCCCCCCAAAAAAACCCCACCACATTTTTGCATGAAACTTCCCCTCCCCACCCACACCAGTAAATCTGCAAAGATTCAGGACTTTAAAAAAGAAAATGAAGCAACCTGCAGAGCCAGCAAGGACGCACTTCACCTTGAAAGTCCTTTCTCCAGACTAGGGAGGAGTTCCTCCTTTGCGATGTGGCGGGGGAGTTGGTTGGAATTTATCACAGAGGCACCAGTTGCACTAGAGAGATGTTACGTGGTTTTTCAAATAGCACAAGGGCTTCAAAACCAAAGCCAGAAGCGAAGCAACTTAGTCAGAGGCGATAACACTCCACCACCTTTACATGTACGGCCCTGATAGACAATGGATGGAGCCTTAGGCTGCTAACGAAAAGGTCAATGGTTCAAACCATCAGCTGCTGTGGGGGAGGAAGATGAATCCATCTGTTCCCATTATGAGGCAGCCTAGAAAATCCCAGCAGCCTGTTCCACTCTGTCCTACTGCGCCAGTAAGAATCAGAACCGCCTGGACAGCTTCTGATGGAATCTGGTTTTCAGAAACGTTATTTAAAAAGTCTTGGTGTCACAGAGGGACTTTGGCAGCACGGTGGATTTAAATCTGGAGAACAATCACTTGGCCAACTGACTGGAAGAGATCTATATTTGTTCCCATTCCAAAGAAGGGTGACCCAACTGAGTGTGGAAACTACAGAACAGTGTCATTGATTTCACATGCAAGCAAGAGTCTACTGAAGATTATCCAAAAATGATTAGAACAGCACATCAGCAGGGAATTGCCGGAAGTCCAGGCTGAGTTTAGAAGGCGTTGTGGTACTAGAGATACTGTAGCTGATGTTAGATGGATCTTGGCTGAAAGCAAGGAATACCAGAAGAATGTCTATCTGTGTTTCATTGATTATGCAAAGGCTTTTGACTGTGTGGATCATAACAAATTGTGGCTGACTCTGAGAAGAATGGGAATCCCAGAACATTTAGTTGTGCTAATGCGAAACCTATACTTGGACCAAGAGGCAGTCATCAGAACAGAGCAGGGTAACACCGCATGGTTCAAAATTGGGAAGGGCGTACGCCAGGGATGCATTCTGTCTCCATACCTTTTCAACACGTATGCAGAGCAGATTATCTGGGAGGCTGGACTCTATGAGGAGAATTGTGGCATCAGGATTGGTAGAAGATCTATTAACAATCTGCGTTATGCAGATGACACAACCCTGCTTGCTGAAACTGAGGAGGACCTCATGCACTTGCTGCGGAGGGTCAAGGACTGCAGCCTTCAGTGTGGACTGAGACTCAATGACAAGAAGACAAAGATTCTCACCACTAGACCAATTGGCAGCATCAGGATGGATGGCGAAGAGATTGAGATTATTCACAGCTTCAGTTTGCTTGGCTCCACAGTCAACACTCTTGGCACCAGCAGTCAGGAAATCAAAAAGCATACCGTGATGGCAAAGTCTGCTGTTAGGGACCTCTCTAAAGTACTCAGGAGCAATGGTGTCTCTGGAGACTAAGATACCCCTGATACAGGCCATGGTCTTTGCAATCCCTTGTTATGCATCAGAGAGTTAGACAATGACTAGAGAGGACAGGAGTTGATGCCTTTGAGCTGTGGTGCTGGAGAAGAGTACTGAATGTACCATGGACTGCCAGGAAAACAAACAGATTCATCTTGGAGAGGATTAAACCAAGCTACTCCTTTGAGGCAAGGATTCTGGGGCTTCGTCTGACATACTTTGGACATGTTGCCAGGAGGGACGGGTCCTTGGAGAGGGATTATGCTTGGGAGGGTGGAGGGACAGCGCAGGAGGGGAAGACCCTCTATGAGAAGGATTGATTCAGTGACTGGGGTAATCGGGATGGGTGTGTCAGAGGCAGTGCGGTTGGCGCAGGATAGAGCAGGGTTTAGGGCTGTTGTGCATAGGGTCACTATGAGTCGCAAATGACTCGGTGACACATAACAACAACAACAACAACTTAGAAGGTTGGTGTTTTGAGTCCACCTGTTGCCCTGTAGGAGAAAGGTGAGGCATGGGCTCCTGTAAACAACCACAGGCTTGGAAGCCCAGTGACCATCTCTGCTCTGTCCTGCTTGGTCTCTTTAAACTGGACTTGACTGAGTAACAGTGTTTTCTACCAGGTGGTACAGCCAGGCCAGTTACTCAGTAGATATTCCAACCATATGGAAACAAAAGGCAAGTGGACAAAGGAGAAACAATGGCATCCTTGATAGCTTTATCATTCTAACAAAGAATATCTTGATTGACAGTTCCCAGTGTCCAGAATAGTCTTCTCTGGGTATAGCAAAAAGTCTTAAGTTGCACTATAGACAGAACTTTGGATATCACTGAGTCAAATGGAGTCAATGAATTTTTTATTCTCTCTTATTCTTTCTGTTCTATGATGGATAAAATCTTATTTTGTTGTTGTTGTCATTGTTGTTTTGTGTGGTCAGTCTCCTGTGACTCATAGTGACCTTATATGTAAAACAGCCCTAAATCCTTCTTGTGCCAATCACACTGCCTCTGACACACCCATCCTGATTACCCCAGTCACTGAATCAATCCACCTCATCGAGGGTCTTCCTCTCCTGTGCTGTCCCTCCACCCTCCCAAGCATGAGGTCCCTCTCCAAGGACTGGTCTCTCCTTGCAGCATGTCCAAAGCATGTCAGATGAAGCTTCAGAATCCTTGCCTCCAAGGAGCAACCTGGTCTTATCTTCTCCAGGATGAATCTGTTTGTTCTCCTAGCAGTACGTGGCATATTCAATACTCTTCTCCAGAACCACAGTTCAGAGGGATCAATTCTCCTTCCATCATCCCTAGTCATTGTCCAGCTCTCTGATGCATAGCAAGTACTTGCAAAGGCCATGGCCTGGACCAGGCACACCTTAGTCTCCAGACTGACATTTTGCAATTAATAGGGTTTTAATACCTTTTTGACACTCACCTTGCTTGAAAACTAGGAAAAGGCAATCGGCTCAACCCCTTTGGTATTCACGTTCTAGTGAGATGGTGTGGCACAGTCCTGTTTCCTGTTTCCAGATTCCTTGTCTTGGAGCAGAGTCCAAGATGGTGCAAACTGGGACATGTTTGCCTGCCAGTTGAAAGCTTGGAAGTTTGAGTCCACTCAGAGGTGCCTTGGAAGAAAGACCTGGTAATCCACTTCCAAAATATCATTGCTTTGAGAATCCTGTGAAGCACCATTCTACTGATGCACATGGAAGTGCCAGGAGGTGGGGGCAACCAGACGGCAGCAGGGGCTGAACCTCATTTATTAGTGGTTTAATGTGTGATCAAGGCAGGTGCAAATGAGTCTCATACATGAGGGGTTGAGTCTAGAGTAGAAGTTGGCTGACATCCTCCGGAAAGGACCAGAAAGTAAAACTGTAGCCTCTGCTGTCTCTACATCCTCTTCCAAACCTGCTCAAGTTGGTCCCTGCAGTGTGAAAACAACTATGTTGTTGTTGTTGTACTGTGCCATCAAGTCACCTGCGACTCATAGCAACCTTACGTACAAAAGCTTGGAAGACCGCCCTGTCCTGAGCCTGTCTCACTGACTCCAACACACCTACCCCCATTACCCCAGTTACTGTGTCAATCCACCTGTCCCTCCACCCTCCCAAGCAATATGTTCTTCTTGAAGGACCAGTTCCTCCTGGTTTTGTTTTTGAAAACAGTCATGGATAATATATGCATTACTCTGTATCCCAATAAAACTTGATTTCCAAGAACTGGTGTCATGCCAGTTTCAGCCTGATGACTGCAGGTTGTCGACCTCTGGGCTAAGGTACCCCTTGCAAAATAACTTCGTTTCATTTTTCAAAAGGATAGTACTACCTGAAAGAAAACACTAAGTAAATAATAGTTCAGAAATTCCAAGCGATTTTGAGGTGTGCTCTTGAGACACAATAAATCGAAACCACAATTTGATGTGTAGCAACTGCCAAGACCTCCGAAGCATAAGCTCCCTATCGTGGCTGATTCCATGCTCCTGATACGATGTCACCAAACATGGAGCTGGGAAGAGACGCATAAATTCAGGGGTGAAGCATGGAAACATCTGGAAGGTGGGATCACTGGTGTGCACACAGCAAGGTTTCAGTGACACACAGTCCATGAGTGGCAGAGTGGGAATTTTAGCTCAGATGCACGCAACTCAAAAGCCCAAGTCTTTAACCATCTCCCTGCTTGGCTTCTTGAAGAGGAATACATATGTTACGTGTCATCGAGGCGACTGCGACTCAGCGACTCTATGACCAGCAGACCTGAGCCCTGCCCTCCCTGCACCATCCTCATCCTCTCGGATATGTTCAAGCCCTTTGTTACAGCACAGTGCCAATCCGTCTCGTTGAGGAAGCTCCTCTCTTTTCTCTGATCTATCTTTTCCAGCATGATGTTTTTTCTAAGGACTGGCATTTCCCCATAACATGCTCAAAGTGTAGAAGACAAAGTTTCACCATCTTTGTCGCTAAGGAGGACCCTGGCTACACCTCCTTCCTCCGAGGTAAATCTGCTCTATTTTCTGGCAGTCCATGTTCTCTTTGCCAACAACACAGTTCAAAGGAATCAACTCTTTTTTGGTCATCTTTGTTCATTGTCCAAATTTCAGATGCATAGGAAACAATTGAAACTACCATGGCTGGGTCAGAAATAGCTCGGTCTGCAAATTGGAGGGGATCTTGAAAGCAGATTTTCCTAATGCAGCACATCTTTTGATTTCTTGACTGCTACTAGCTTGAGTGTCCCGACTGAGTCTGTGCTTGGGAGGCTAATGTGTAAAACCATTGGATTTTGAATTTTGAAAGGTGGGTTTTCTTGTTTTGGTTAGAGGTCGGGTGTGGACTGTTGATTCGTTTATATTTAGCTCACCACCATGTGTGTGAGCTGACTGGAGCTGGCTAACATGGAGCTGTTGGCTAGAAGCCTCTTGTTTAGATCCAGTCAGGTTTTAATTGTGTTTGGAATGAACACTGTTTTAAGTCTTACAGCACTGGTCTGTCAACTCACTCTGCTGAGGTAACTTGGGGTTACTGCGACATTGAACGTTGTGTCATTAGTGTGTCAAATGCCATAATGATCACCCATGGGACAGTGTTTGGTGGAGCTCCGAGAGTAAGACAAGCTTGGAAGCAGGAGTGGCATCCACTTCCTAAACAACATGCCTCTGGAAACTCTATGAACTTAGAGGAATGACAGTAGTTATAGAACAGGGTTCAAGTCTTTTGTTCACAGGGTTACTATGAATCTTGCCCCACTCGACAGCATTTAATGACAACTAACTTGAATACTGATTATGAATCCAAGTAAAATAAAATAATAGAAAACTTCAGGGTCCCCCCCGTTAATTATGATGTTCACTGATGTTGAGAAGAAATCCATATTGAAGACTGTAGTCTTTGATCTCCTGCTGCAAGGGCTTCAAGTCTCCTTCACATTCTGCAAGCTAGGTGTGTGTAGGAAAAGCTATTAGTCGAGCTGACCTGCCGAGTGCATTGAGTCAACTTGTGTTCCAAGGTAACAACTTGTGAGTTCTCTGCCCAGTCATTACAGACATTCAAGTCACTTTGAGTCACCTGGTCAAGTCCACATAGTGAACCTCAAAGTTCAGGTCAGCCTCCAAATCTCTGATATAAAATGTCCATCTTAATTCCTCAGAGAACCAGCAGGCAGCGTGTTTCAGTGCCTGGGACTCAGCAGGACAAGGCCAACTTCAGAGATGAATGCTGCTCCCGCTGGCCTGGCCCCTGTGCGGCGGGCAGAGCTGGTCCGTGGAGATTTTTACATTCTCTCTTTCTTCTGGTGTATTTCAAAAAGAAAATAAAATTTCTGACAGTGTTTTTCATTTTTTTTTTTCACTCTTAGCAGAGAGGACTCTTTTTTTTTTTCTTTCCTCCTTCCCATTTTGTTCCAAAAGGCTTGGTCCTGGCAGGTGTTGCTCTGTGTGGAAGCCAAGAGGAAGGTTAATGAGCTTCTGTAACCCAAAAACTCACAAAGATGCCAACAGATCTGCTAATTGCTCCTCAAAACTTGTTACGGTTGGAAGGGTAAGGTCCAGGGCTGTGCGCTGAGCCCCTGTGAAGCTGGTCGTGAGTCTCAGCCCAGGGTGGTGGTCCGGAGGTATTCCAAGGTGCTGTCCTTGCTGAGTAATTCAGACCAATGGTTTTACTCTCATGTAGGTTCCATAACCTGCCTGTCAAGCCGTTATGGGCTGCAGGGCCAACATATGACATTGTGTGTGAGCAAGTCAGCCATAGAGAGCAAGTGAAAAGGTCTCGACACCTACATGTGGAAGAGGTATGGTTAAGGTGGTCCTTAAGAGGCAAAGATGATGAAACTGTTTAACATACTTTGAGCGTGTTGTCACAAGGGGCCAGCCTTTTTAAAAGGACATAGTTCTGGAAAAGATAGAAGATCAACAAAAGAGAAAAAGATTTCCAATGAGACGAATTGATACAGTGATTACAACCATGGACTTGAGTTTGGCAGAGATAATGAGGATGGCATGAGGTACAGTAAAGTTTCAATCTCTTGTTCAAAGGGTCTCTATGATTCCTAGTTGACCTGACAGCACACAACAACAACAACAACAAAAGCAACATCTGTCTCATGTGCTTCTCCTGGGAATTTCAAAGACATGAAGCCTAACAAATCTATCCCTTTGGCAAGGGAAATGGAGGGAGAGGTGTTAGATGTGATCAGTGACAATCTCTAGGTTATCAAAGCTCCAGGGGCTCTGGTTGTGGAGTGTTGTCTTTGGAGATCTCCATGCATCTTGACATATCAGTCTTTGCCGAGGTCTGGGAGGTTCTCAGCATAAGTACCCAGATCCAGAGGACATATCCTCCTCCCCACTTTTCTTCCTTAGTGGTAGTCAGATCCCTTTCCTTTGCTCACTTTCTCTCTCGTCATCTCTTCAAAAATAGAAAGTAATTCAGGCCATGCCCCAAGGAATCTCCTCCTCCACCAGATCAGGGCTGTGACTCAAGTTAAAGCTTTTAGATTTCACCCTAAACTCCTTACAGTGATTGGCTGATCACATCAGTTCACATTATGGTAGAGGGTTACATCATCACATAACTTCCAAGCCACTGAGGAACATGACTCAGCCCAAGTGGCACAAACTGGGGACATCGCATGGTGGGCTCCTTGAGGATAACCAGTACCGGTAACATATGTGAATATGCACAGAGCACTGTCATTGATTGAAGAGGATATAGAGATTTCTATGTTCACTCCTTGAGTCATGGCACTAACGGTTAAGGGTTCAACTCCCAGAACATTTGCCTACTAACAGCAAGCCAGAGAGTCCTGTAAGGTAGGTCTGATAGTCTACTTCCCAAAGGTTACAGCCTTGAAAACTCTGTGGAAACCCTCAGCTCTACGCTGGCCACACAGGAGCCCCAAGAGTCACAGCTGATTCTACAGCGACTAAGAGCAACAGAAGACGAGGTTCAGGTCTGTTGTTCTCGGGGTCTCTATGAATCATGCTGCAGAGCAGCTAAGAGCACCAGCAGCGTCTTCCCTTCCAATAAATCTCCTTACTCAGCCCGGGATCTTTATGTACAAAATCTCTTCCTGACCAGTCACCCCAATATTTCTGATATTCAAAGACGAAGCTTATCAAAAGGGGAGGAAGAGCCTCCCAATTAAACCTCTTCGGCTGCCATGGGAGCCAGGCCCTTTAATGCCGCCTCCTGCTGGGGCTGGCTGAGGAAAGCCTGGCAGACAGGAGGCTGCAAGGAGGTGTGGGCAGTTTCTCCAAATATCAAAGCCGAATTGATTCTTTTTCAACTTGAGCACCACGCTCCCTCTGCAAACCCGCCAGGCAGTGGAAATCACAGCCCTTCATCCAGGGAGAGTTAGAGTCGGCCCTTCATGTGAGCTCTGCGTGCAAGAATGTGCATGCTTCCTGATTCTCTTGGAAGCAGTGTGTGCTGGTCCCCAGCTGGTCTTATCCTTGGAGAAGACGAGGAAGGAAGGGCTCCCTGCATGCAGGGGTAGGCTATGTGGAGCGGCCAGGGGAGTGGCACTGCCTCTCTGTCTCCCCAGCAGCTTGAAAATCATGCTTACACCTTCCTGGTGACCTTCCCTCAGCATCTCAAGGTGTGCATTAGTGCCGTGTGGCCCCACTTCTGTGGGTCCTAGGCACAGGTGTGAACAGCCCTTTTGGGGGAGAGAAGTGGCATGTTCTGGAAGTGGTTGAAGCTCTGAAGGAAACCTTTTAGGCTTTATCTGCAGTGGGCATCAAAGCAGAAAGTCGAAGAGGAGTCTCTCACACAAACTGTTTGCAGTCAGCTGCCCAGACAACCCTGCCCTCCCACTGCCACCATCTCCGGGTCACCATCCAGTCAGCACCATCTGCTGGTGCCCCTGTGCATAGTGGAGCCACACGCTGGCCTGTCCCGTGCCATGGTCATGACCATGAGAGGTTGCCGTCACTGTGCCTGTCCAGGTCCAGAAGGTCCCTCTTGCATTTGCTCCATGTGATTCTATCAAGCATCGTATTCTTCTCCACGCTCTGATCTCTCCTGATGACACGTCCGAAATGAGCAGGTGGGAGCCTCGGGTGAGCATTCAGAGACCGGCCGTGATCATAGACCTTTCCTTGGTCAGTTTTTGGAAGCTGATTTCCATGTATTTCTTTTTAATCAGTCTCATCTAGATATTCTACTGAAACATGCCCACAAGCGTGCCCATTAGTGGCATCTCTTCTAGCGTCACAGGAAGGCACGAGCTGAAGCTGCTACAGGCCAGCCAGCACAGTGGCCCATGGGTGGTGGACACCCACTGCAGGACATGACAATCAGCCAGCCGCTGTCTCCAGGACTGTCTTCCACAGACTTTTAAATCCATGCGGAGGGGAGCTAGGTCTCGCTTGCTTGTGTGTGTATAATATGAAGAAATGTGTGTGCATGCACACACACACACACACACACACACACACACACACACACACACACACAGAAACTATGGCACATGGTGGGATCATGGTGTTGGAGGATGAATGGAGTCAGTGCACTGAGCTCTCAGACAGAGCTGTGCACATTGAGCCGAGCATCACCCAAAATCGTGACGGTGGCCGTGCCTGGAAGACACGCACATGATGGCCTCTCCAAAGGTCAAAGTGTAACCTGGACTCACAATTCCAAAAACACAAATCAGTGCTAACAACCCACAATGTCCCATGGCCAACCCAAAGAGCAGGCCATACAGGCACAGCAGTGACACTGGGGAGGCAAAGCGTGTTTGAGTTTCCAGGTGGGACTCAAGGACTGAGGCATAAGGACAGGCAGGCCAGAGCCTGAGTGGACAAGACAGGACCACAGCGGGAACAAGCCACCTCAGCAGGCAGGGAGCTGCCAGGGGCCAACGGTCCTGCAGAGCCCAGGCTCCCTCTGCGGCAGGAGAGCCGAGGGTTGAGCTTGTCAGCTCCTGCACCCTCTGCTTGAACATGAACGTGACTGTCTCAATGCATTGCTGTCTGATTGAACTGACTCCTACCTAACTTTCCATTGGGTTTCTGAGGCTATGATTTGTCTGCGAAGGAATTGTCTATGTCTTCCCTGAAGGGTCATTTGGAGATTCAAACCACCAGAAAATGAGGCTCTGGAGTAGGAAGGCAACTTCCCTCCACATCAGAGCTCCCTACAAGTTTGGAGCAAACCCTTCATAATTCCAGAAACTTCCAGGCCAACTCAAGGCTAAATTCATTGCTACTGCATCAGAACTGACTTATCGTTGACCCACGACAGGATTTCTGAGGCTGTGACGTGCATGGAAGGAGATTGTCATTCTCCTTCTCCAGAAGCCACGGGTGGATTTGAACTGACAGATGCACAGTCTCTGATTTAACAGCACAGCTCTCTACAGACCACACCCCCAGAATCGATTAGAAGCAGAGCCTGGACTATCCCGTTTGGCTGGCCGCCGCCTGGTCTGTCAAGTGTCGTGTTTGCAGGTGAAGACTCCTTAGATTATATCTGAAAGCCTGAGAATTGTCTGTGGGCTCACCCAGCCCAGGCAGCAGCCCAGGCGCACAGCCCCGCGCCTCCTTACAGCCTCTCATCCTTTTCTTTTTAAACTTTGCACTGTGATTTAAGTAGACACTTACAGAGCAAATCCACTTCCCTTTCAACAACCCATAAACTTACTTCACAATGCTGCTTACAATCCACACACTGTTCCTACGCTCTCCCCACTTCCTCCCGGTGTATCTCTTTTCCACTCGCCTACTTTACTGTATCTTCCTGCCTTCTGAACTGTATGCGTGGAGAGTGCTGCCTTTTTGGTCCAACGGTATCTGTTCTTGGTTCTAGAACTTTCCCCGCATCCTCACCAGGTGCCAGGCTCTGTGTTGTGCATTGAATAGAGCAGCAAGAGGGCTGACAGAGCTCCTCGAAGCCTGGTTCTAGCAATGTTGGTTGAACTTAGCAAGTACAAATGGGCCACACATGGACCATGATTATGACTGGTTTATGAAGGATCTACTGAGAAGAGGGTGAGGGGACATGGAGGTGGGGTGAGGAAGAGTGTCAGAAACAGCCACTCTGGAGGGGGTAGGGAGGGCAGGAGGGGACAGAACCTTCTAGAAAGAGAAAGCAGCCAGTGCAAAGTCCTACGAAAACACCTGTAGGAAAGAGGACAGGCCGAAGGGACACCAGGGAGGGGAGTCGTTGCAGCCGAGCTCCCAGGGCACAAAGATGACACTGCACAGGGCATAGATTCTTAAAGTATCATTTTGCTTTGTTGTAGTTTTTGAGAATCTACACAACAAAACACATGTCAAGTCACTTCTTTGTATGAGCCCATTTCAGCAACACTAATGACATTGTGAGACCATGGTCCCCTCCTCTTCTGGGTAATGCTTCCTCCATTAATGTGAGCTCTTTGCTCCCTAGGGATTCTTTCTTCAGAATTGCTTTCATCAATTCCATCTCATTTAGATGGATTTAAAGAACATGATACGCAAGGCAGATTCTCTTGACTAGTTAACCTAATACTCTTTGATTTTAAGAATTAAAGGGATATTTTTGGTTTAATGCTTGAAAATCATCTCAGAGTAATAGTTTGAGGGGTTCGTGCCTTCTGGCTCCAGTAATTCCAGATTCTGTGAAAATCTGAATTCTGTTCAACATTTACACCGCCTCCCCCCGCCTTGATCATCACTGTTACGGACTCTGTTCAAGACTTTCAGTGATGGTAGCGGGGTACCAATCAACTCTTCTGGTTTCACGGTAAAAGAAATATTTTTTTCATTGTAACAATTAGTCAGATTTTAACAGGAGAATTCGGGAATAAAAGAAGGAATTTAGAGTGCTTTTAGAGGATTCTACCCAAACTGCTTTTGCAGAAGTCCTGATGTGGGTTGTGCCAGCAGCTGTGGAGGTTCTGCCGAGCTGCTGAATATTTCATGTGTCTCTGCAGCCCGCCTGCCGGACCCTCAGTGCTGGGCACCAGCTCCCCACGTGCATTACTCACAGGCTCTGCATTAATGCCGGAGCTCCATTTATCCTGATCTGCTGGTCTCATTAGCAGGGGCCATACATAAACATTTCTGAGAGCCCAGATGGCCACTCCGGGCTGGGGCTTGCTGGTGACACTCACTCTCCCCAGACCACCAGTTGGGGCTGTCCAGGAAGGCAGGGAGAGAACCCAGCATGGCCACAGATCCCAGAACCGCCCGTGGGGCTTTTTCCCCTTCTAGGATTTGTGCCTTAGAAATTTATCATTCTCTTCCCCTTTTGGGTGACAGACAGTCATTTCGTGTACTGCTGAGAAAAATAATTCCGAATTCTGTTTATTCTAATGCAGTTCAAAATGTCTGTGACTGGCATCTGAAAATAGTACCGTGTGTGAAGCCCGGCAGCCGGCAAGCCTTCTGAGCCTGTTCTCACCCTCCGCGGTCTGCCAGCCAGTCTGTCAGTCTGTCTGTCCCTGTCTGCATGAGAAGCAGCTCCCCTGTCACCCCAGAGGCAGGCTCCCGCCACTGAAAGGCAGTGGTGGGGGCTACTGACTGGTGGTCATTCACGTCATCAAGGTCGTGCTGGGCACGTGGGCCCCACAGCAAGGACGGGGCCAGATCAGGCTCCTGCCCCTTCACAGCTTCCACTCCGATGGGTGATGGATGCTAGACTCTCCCCAAAAGCCCCCACAGTGATGGACTGATGCTCTTGGCCTGGTCCAGGGTCTGTGCCTGAACAGGGCCGCTCATGGGGACAGGCAGGGGGTTGTGTGCTCACAGAGAGGGAAGTCCGGAGGACGACAGCTGGGAGCAGCCCGGGGCCTCACTGGGACAGAACTCAGGGGGCAGAGAACAAGTACATAAACAAGGCCTTGCTGTTGGCAGACCTTGGAGAGAAGGGAAAAGCCAAAATGAACAACTGACCCCTTTACTGCGGAGTTGATTCTGCCTTGTTGTGAGTGTGCAGGACGGAGAATTGTCCCACAGCCTTCCCAAGGAGGTCATCTCGACGGGAGCTGACTGGTGCCTCTGTTTCCTCCAGAACAGTGATGAGTTCCAAACAAGTCCTTTCAGTCAACAGTCCAAAGCTTCACACACCGTGTCACCAGGGTCCTTAGTGAGAAAAGAGAGATGTTGGGAGTTGCCGGTTGGTCATTAGATCCCTTGGGTCCTTTGGGCCATGTGGACAGGTGACCAAGTGGGCAAGACTTGTAACTACAGCCCCGTGCTCCCTCATATCCCCTAGTCTGCAGTCACGGCCACCAGGGCTGCCTTCCAGCTCTTCAGGTTCATACCTTCCAGCCAAGGGGCCTTTCTCAGGCCACGCCTGTGTCCAAGATACATGCCCTTTCTCCTCGTTCTCCATTTACTACGTCATCAGCAAGCCCTCACTGCATTCTCCCGATCCAGGATCCCTTGAAGAGCCTGTTTGTTCTCAGAGGGCCTGGTACTGCCTGATGTTTACTCTGGTTGAAATCTGAAGTGTACTTGTATGATTTGTAAATAATACAAATATTATTGTTGCTGAATGCATTTATTGGTCTTAGCTGACCATCAGCTGTGGGCTGGAAGCATCTTTTTTACATCAATCAGGACCTAGTGGGCAGGTCTTTGTTGATTGTGTTTAGGAAGAACATTCTCCTAAGTGGAACAGCACTGGTCTGCCAGTTTGCTGTACTGAGGTAACTTGGGGTTGCTGGGATGATGAACACTGTACCATTGGTGAGTCAAATGCCATAACGGTTACCTATGGTAGACTGTGCTTGACGGAGCTCCCAGATTAAGACAGGCTTGGAAGCAGAATTGGCGTCCACTTCCTAAGTGATATGTCTTTGGAAACTCTATGAACATAAGAGAAACAATGATAGTTATAAAACAGGGTTCAGATCTTTTGTTCATAGGGTCACCATGAGTCACGTTCAATACAATGGCACTTAACAACAACAACAAACATAATTAAAGCTAAGCTCTTTGAAGACTGGGCTTCCTACTGTTTTGCTTAACATAAAATCTGCAAAGCAAGGATGAGACCAGTATCTTTGATGGGATTAATAAATAAGCAAGTGAGTGTCCTGGAAGAAGGCTCAGATGGCATGGGCGAAGGAAACGGCCATGTTGGCATTTCCTCTGGACTCTTTGATTGACAGTTGTGGTAGGATGACTCCAGGTCAGTTCTAGCACCTGAGACTCTCGTGTAGAGCAGAAGGAAGCATCTCCCAGTCCTGTACAATCTGCACATTGTCAAGCTCAAACCCATTGTAGTAACTGTGTCAACTGGTCTCATTGAGGGTTTTCCTCTTTTTTTGCTGACCACGGGGTCAGCTGTTTTACCAACATGACATGAAGAACACTATCAAGCATGAAGTGAAGGATCAAAGTGTGTGTCTAGGTAGTAAAGAAGGGACATGGGGCACAGCGCCATGAATGTCTTTGAAAGGTCCAGAGGGAGTGAGAATAGCACAGCCATCACCACCCCAGAGCAGCAAGCAGATAAAGACCCCGTAGCCCCGGCACGTGGTGCCTCTAGAGCTACACCTACAGCAAGATGTCCATTTATCCATCGTAGACTCACAGACTTTACTCATAGTGGTGGTACCAAGAATAAGGTTTATTAGGGAAATAATTTGGAGAGTGGAGGAAGCAAAGAATATCACTCAATGCAAATCCAGTCTTTAGCCCAGCAGTCCCAAGGCACAATTCCTCAACTAGTTCAGAATCTGGTTTCAATTCAGCAGCACACATTCAAGAAACCTTTGGTTTCCTCAATTGTCCAGCAAGATTTTCCTTGGAGCAGTTATAAATCAGCTTCTCCTTAATTATCCACCAAGCACAGCAAAACCTTTAAATGTGGCACTTATCTCAAGACTCCTCTGGTTGTACCTTGCCACAGTTTCTCCACAGCAATGCCACAGTGTTTCCAGGGCTTCACCACTAACGTCTTACTCTCACCAAGGTTTAGCTCCAGTCTCCCTCAAATCTTGCCACCTAGTGTGGGAAGCAGTCTCTCTCTTATACTAGCCCCACAGCTGTTGATGGTTTGCAAGACCATGTGTATGCAGTTAAGGTATCTGGAGACCAGAAGAGACTAAAATAATGACAAAAAAGAGCCAGCTTTAGGCTAACACTGCAGTGTGTGAGACAGTCTCTCAATTCTTATATTCTTATTTCTAAGGAGCATTCCGGCAACACACTACAAGACAGATTTGTTCACTTCTCTGGCAGTGCATGGTATAGTCAATATTTTTCACCAACACTGCAATACAAAGATGTCTATTCTTCAATTTTACTTATTCATTGTTCAGATATTTTGTGTACACGGAAAAACTGAAAACACCACGGTTTGGGTCAGGTGCATCATAGTCCTTGAAGTGGCATGAACTTTAACACTTTGTATCAGATTTGCCCAATGCAATACAAGGTTTGATTTATTGATTAATCCTTCAAGATGGAAATGGCTTGTACCTGTGTAAGAAAATTCTAATAATGCCAGTTTCTGTGAACCGAGGCTTCTACTGGTCTCTCTCTTCTTATCCCCAAACTGGAATGAATTTGGGAAGTTTGAAAATTTTATCCATAAACTACCAGGAAATATAGAGTTTGAATTGAATACCTTGTTGTAAGTGGTTTTGAAAGTGTAAAGTAAGCATTAAAAAGAGCAGGCCTATCTCGTTCCCCCAATCACGTATGTTTTTTCATTCTTACTAAGGTTTCCCTGGTGCATGGGGCTTGGATGAGAGATCAGAGTATCTTATCCCAGGTCACTACAGAAATCTCCTTCCCTGATCACACAAAAGGGCAGCTCTGGAAAGGGCTCACTCACCAATGTCCAACCGACTCCCACTTCGAATACTCCAGAACTCCCACTAAACATCAGGAACTAAATTACCTGATGGAGATCTGGGTGATCCTGGCTTCACCTGAATTCTCCAGCATTTGGACCACTGTGATTGCAAACCCTGTCAAGTACTTATCCAAGACCTAAGCCTGGGCGTGGAAGCATACACTTATTAATAGCATTGTACCCCTAATCCTGCTGATAACTGGAGAATCATGAAGCTATTTGAACATGGTCCAAGTGTGCAAATGGAAGATGCTTCAGACAGTGGATGCCAAGCTACAGACCCTCAAGGTGGAAAGAAAGGAGAAAAGGATGATTTCCACTCTGTTCAGATCAATTTTCTCTGCAGAACCTTCAACATTTGTAAGGACAAGCCCCACTGATTGGAGCATCATCAGGAAAAGGCTTACCCCATCTGTTCTCCACACACAGCGTCACGCAGACCAGAGATTGGGCTGGCACATGGCACAAGTTTTGCTCCATAACTTCCCCTGGTCTGACCATCTAGATGATCATGGTGTCCAGGTAGGAAAGGAGTGCTGAAAAGAAGAAAAAGAGCTCAGAAATATTGCATAAAAATTATGCATAGGAGTACTGCATTAAAAAAATTCACAATTTTCCTCTTGATCAGACTAGTAACTCTGCAAACTGACCCTGATCTCCTAGGCATACCTCCAGGGCCTCACTTTCATGTTCCACCAATCTAAAACCTCTCTCTGTCCATTGTCAGGGACTGCATGACATCATAGCTGATGGTCAAATGCTGAACCAGAGAACGAACAATGAACGAACAAACACCAGCTGGATAGATGGCCAGAAGGATGGCTGGGTGGGCAGTGTATCTATGAGTGCGTGGCCGATGGAAAGTGAACGACTGGGTTGAACGTGGGTGGGTGGGTAGTGAGTGGATGGATTGGTGGAAGAATAGGTGAGAGGAAGGATAGATGGATGAGCGGGTGGATGTTGGATGAATGATGTAGTGAGTGGATGGTTGGATTGGAGGGAGGGTAGATGGAAAGTGGGTAGATGGGCAAATATATAAATTGGATGGATGAATAGAGCAGTAGATGGGGGTAAATGATTAGATTGATAAACCTTACAAACGGCAGCAGACTAGTGAACTATGAGGAAGAAGTAGACTAGCTAGAACTCTTTGGCTGCCAGTGACGGAGCTCTTGGCTAACCTAAGCAGAACGGGACTTTGTAGGAGAGTCTGTGGGGCTCACACACAAGTGTGAATGCTTATGAGCTAGGCGAGCGCTAGAGCTAGTGTGGAGTCACCAGGGGAACCAGACCATGAACATGGTCTACCATTAAGACAGTTTGAATTGACGTAGAGGGAAAGACCTGGCAATCTCCATTCAGAACTCAGCCATTGAAAACCCCAAGAAACACAGCTCCACTGGGACACTCACGGCATCACCATGAGTCACGATCAAATGGCCAAGGTCATTGTAGAGAAATCTTCTGCTTAACAAATACTTTCTCCTAAAATACATGAGCCCGGATTCCTCACCTCTTCCATTTTGTAACTTCATTCCGTTTCAGAATTCCTGTAAGTCAGTCTAGCAAGACAACCTGCCTTCTGCCCAGCTGTGGAAGAATGGGAAAGGACACTGGTGAGTCCCATCCAACCCGCCCATAATGGCAAGGAAGTAACCATTCCCCATGTTGTTGTCCAATGACGATGAAATTGACGCTGGAAGGCTCAAAAACAAATGTCCGCTAAAAACAGGTCAAGTCAATTCTTCTTGCCAACATGACTTTCAAAACACTCTCCAGAAATTCTCAATAGTTTTGAAAAAGGGTCATCAAGCAATATTGAAGTAATAATTTGTATTTGTTCATATTTTCCCATTTGAAATTTTGTTAAAGTTCCATGAAACACAAGTCCTCTACTGTACGTAAGTATACTTAGAAAGAGGAAAAGAATGCTTTCTGAAAAGAAATCAAGGAAGCTTTTCACAGATGCTCGTGGACGGGAAAACTCCTCTAACAAGTGCTGGGACCCTAAATGCTTCAGAAAACAAAGAGAGTCATGGTGGCTGTCTCCAAATGAAGAATCTTCATGTGTCAAAATCTTTACAGAGAATGTCAATAGATAAATGATGGGTAGTAAAAAGTGTTTGTAGAACAGACAACAGACAATAGGTTTACATCCAGGAGATACACAAATCTTTTACAAAATAATAACGGGGGGAAAACTCAGTAGTAAAAGGAACTGAGAAATTGAAGAGATGTTTCACAGGAGTTTATCTGAATGACCAGGAAACGGGGGGTGGGGGGAATTCTCAAAGTCACTCACTGCCAGGAAAATTCAAATTAATGTTACAATGAACTACCACTTTGCACCCATCAAACTGGCAAGAATGAAATAGAATAATCACATCGGTTGCCAATGGAGACTCAAGGAGAAGAGGACTCGTACTGAGCTGGTTGGTGGCAACGTGTGTGCTCTGGTAACAGTGAGATGACCGCAGCTGTCCAGTCGAGGAGGCAACTATGGAAGTGGAGACGGACTTGACCTCCTTTGTCTTCTGTTCACATCGCCATTAGTACGCCTTGCTCACTCTGAAGACATTCTGTTTAGATGTTGCGTGCTCTGCTACCCTTTTGTTGAATGGATGTTTTAGGCATAATGTAAAGGTGGCCACTCCCGTGTCAGATAGCACGCTGGCCGCAGCAAACATGTCTATACTAGAGTGGTGTTCCTAGGAAAATCAGGCCATCATTAACTTACCCCAAATTCTACCGTGTTGCTGCTTTCAGAAGTAATTCATCAGTTGTTGGTTGTTGTTGTTGTTGTTGCATGCCATCAAGTCAGAACCACCCTGGAGCTGACTCTCTGGCAGGTTCTCAGAGGCAGTTAATCGCCCAGGATGAGATTGCCTATCTTTCTCCCACAGAGACTCTGGCAGATTTGAACTATGTGCCTTCTGGATTGCAGCAGAGTTTCTTACCTCTAGGCCACCAGAGCTTCCTATGACACTGCCTCTGAAAACTTGCTGGAGGGTCAGCTATGGGTTGGTTCGACTTGACAGTACACAACGACCACAAAGTGTTATTATGCATCTGTTATGTTCTCTTGAGTTGGCATGAGGGGTTGGAAGAGAAGTAGGTCAGGGTGTAACTCTGAGTCCACTTTACAGAAATTCTTTCTAAACCTATAGTAAGATGCCGATGATTTTTACCTTTAATTATAGGGCACATGTACTCTGGCTGGTGTTTACTTGGAAAAAAAACCCACCCAACTGAATATCAGGTCATCAAAAGAGAAAAGTTAGGGTAAGGTATTACTTTCTAACACCATCAAAGACACTGATGCCTTTGTTGTCAAGCTAGACCCCCTTCAACATCCTCATCTAGACTCATGTCCTCTATTCCTCAGTTCATGCAGGACTTGGAGGAAGTGGGTCCCACTCTTTTTCCTCATCCAGGAGACTCACAATTGTGGAGGAAGAGACCTCAGCCTGCCACGGTTCCCATCTCCCTGGAATCGTGCCTGCTTTCCCTAGACGCCTGGGCACCGAGACTTCCCCAGCACCACCTGCTAGGTGGTCTCTGCTTGTGGTGAGAGGTGTAGCCAGGCTGCATGCTGGAGTTCACCCAAGTATAAGCTGTGCAGTCAGGGTTCACACTCAGCCTGGCTGATCTCATCACACAGTGCTGCCTGATGGACACTCGGCCGGGGCCTGTCTTGTGGGCTGCTGCTTACCCTCATGCCATGTCGTCCCGTGATGTCCAGTCAGATTCTACCCACAGCTGCCCTCAGCACAACAGAACAAGCAGTTCCTGCTCCAGTGTCCTGTTAGCCATGAGCCCTTCGCTGACCAATCATTTCTTTCAGAAGTAGATCCTGCTTCCCAGTCTGTCTTAGTCTGAAAAATCCGCTAGACCTGTCCCCCACGAGTGACCCTCGTGATGTTCTAAATACTGGTGGTAGGTACATCATAGACTCATAGTCATCTACGACTCGACGGCACCTAACAACAATAACAATGACAACATAGAGAGAGCTACTTCCGAAATGGCTCTATAAACATTGCTCAGGTCTTTCGTTCACGGGGTCGCTATGAGTTGTCTACGACTCTACAGCACTTAACAACAATAACAATGACAATGTAGAGGGAGCTATGTTAGCCTAGTGGACAGAAAGTTAAGCTACCAAGCCCGAGGTGGGTGATTTTAATCTGCAGCCCTCAGGCCTGCTTCAAATTGTTTTTCTGTCAAACATTCTTCTAGGTGGTATAGCACTGGACTGTGCATTGCTGTACAGAGGTAACTCGTGCTTGCGGTGATGCTGAACACTGTGACATTGATGTGCCAAATGTGATCATGGTTATCGACAGTGGACAGTGTTTGGTGGAGCTCCCCGATTAAAACAAGCTTGAAAGCAGGAAGGGCATCCACTTCCGAAATGGCTTGTCTCCGAAAACTCTATGAACAGTGCTCAGGACTTTGGTTCATAGGATCGTTATGAGTTGTCTACGGCTCTACGGCACCTGCAACAGGTACATCATAGAAAACCGCCACCATACAGCCGTCTGGCAGAGAGGCAGGGCATATGTGGCATAGTGTCTGTGGTGGAAGGGATGAGTCCCGGCAGTGTGGTGAGTGGTGTGTCAGGCTGCTAACCAAAAGGTAGGCGGTTTTAATCCCCCAAGTGCCGGGGGTGGGGGTGAGAGCTCTTCTCCTGTTAAGTTTCACAGCCTGGGAAGCATGCCCGAGGGCAACTTTGAGCATGGCCAAGCTGGCAATGCACTTGGAGTTTTCTGTGAGTCTTGTTGGTGGGAAAAGGGGAGAGGACCCGAGACAGGAGGGTAGTGACACACACTAAGGACCTGAAGGGTTATCTCCGAGCCCCGTGGCGAGAGCCGAGGACACAGCCAGCCCAGAAAACGCAGGCAGACGCACGGGGCCACCACATTAGTCAGAAGCATAGCTCAGCACATAACTTATCCCCAAGTCATGAAAGTGGGGGATGTCTCCCTCCAAGTCTGAATCGCATGCATAAAATTTGCATGCATAATAACCCCTGCCAGATGCTCAGAGGTCACAGACTGAGCGCTCACATCTTGTGGAAGTGTGCACCAGGTGACTTCTCAGCTTTCGTGGTAAGCAAGCACCCCTTCTCCACCCCCTGAGCCAGAGGAGGCATCACTTGTGTCTTTATACCCTGCGTCTCTGAGCAGCTAAGCAGGAGCGGAGGACCACAGAGAGCTCCTCTAAAGGCTGGACTTGGCTTCCAGCCTTCTCAGACTCACTCATGATTGGTGCCAGGACTTCCCACGTCTGGGAAGCTCTACTTAGTGGAGCAAGGTCATCAGATGCCACCTTCTCACCCGCTTCCTGTCGCTTGAGAATCATTCTTATCAACAAGAGCCAACCAACCCCAGCAATGTGAAGCACGCTCGGACAGATTTCTGGAATCCTTCACCTTCTAACTAGGTTCAAGGATTGACCCAAAGATAAGACGGGACCATCTCCCTGGCCCTGCATGGTTCTTAGAGATCACCAGAACTGAGGCAGCATTAGAGAAGAAATCTGTTTACCAGGTCCAAGTCCTAGAGAAAAGAAAGCATCGTATTCCTACGTGTGGGTTTTGATTCCCAATGCTGAACATGGCACCCTTTGCACAAAACATCCCTTTTCTGCGCACCTAATGTCACTGCAGTAACACAAGATCTAAAATCAGAAACAGGATTCAAGTCTCTGGCCCACTGTTTCTGTAAGGTGGCAGACTATTTCATCTTCCTGAGCCTCAAATTCTCATCTGTAACCTGAGAATAATAATATCCAAAGTGCTTCCGAGTAATTGGAAACAATGGAAGGAAATGGTAATTAAAGGTACGGATACGTTTCCAGGGGAGAGCCTGGTCCTCCTAGTCAGTACACGTGGCCACAGGTGCCATTCGTTTGTACCTCAATTCAGTTCTGAAATACAGCAAAGTCTCCGAATCCTAACAGCAGGCCTCTGACACTCACATTTACCGATTTATCTTTCCAACAAAGAGATTGCAGACAGCAAGCTCAAAGCCTTTGAGAATTAAGGAGATCAAGCTACAAGGTATTCCCTTTTTATTGTATTCATTGTTTCTGTTCTCTCTTACTTGGTACTAATAATACTAGTTTTCCATTTAAAGAGTGACAGCTTACTGAAAGGTTGATAGTTCAAACCAAGCCAGCCACCGTGGAGCTGCTTCTGTACATATATTCACACAAACTTCATGGGCAATACTACTCGGCCATGTTGGGGGTTTTACGGGTCTGGACCAATGTAAAGTCACCCAACAATGGTAACAACTTTTCCAGCTGTGGAATTGTTTTCTTAATCACCAGAGTATGGAGTTTGCAGGAGACAATCTTAATATAATAAGATATGTTCTACTAACTGAAAGATCACTAGTTCAAATTCATTCACTAGCTGCTCCTCAGAATAAAGCAATCTCATCCTGTAAAGATTGACAGCCTCAAAAACCAGATGCTTGCCAAGATTTGGAACAGACTCAATAGTAGATAGGTAGGTAGGTAGATAATTGATTGATTGATAGATTGATTGATAGATTTGAGGGAGAGAGAGAGATAAACACAGGCTCTGGTGGTGTTGTGTGCTATCAAATTGGAACTGACCCATCGCTGATGCTCCAGCAGCTTTTCAGAGGCTGTAAATCGCACAGGAGGCTCCTTCTCCCGCAGAGCAGCTGGTGCATTTGAACCACTCTGCCTCTGGGTTTGCAGTGCAGCTTCTTACCAGTAGGCCAGCAGATAGGGAACCATTTTAAGCATACAATTTGGTGATATTAATTCATCAGGTTCCACAGCCACTCCCCTGTGTCACTATCTATCTCTAGCAGTTTGGTGCTCTGTGAGCAAAGCCTCCAGACTCCCACGTCCCACTGACACCCTGAATCACTAATAAATGTGTCTAGGCAGTTCCTTATCCTGTGTGTTTCAAATAAGTGGAATCTCACAATATTTGTCCTTTTGTTCCTGACTTATTTCACTCAGCATAATGTTCTCAAAGTTTATCCATGATGTAGAAGGTTTTAGAATTTTATTTCTGCTTCAGTCTAAACGGATGGGTTTCCTTTGCGTGGATGAGCCCTACTTCGCTTGTCCTTCCAGCCACTGATGGGAAGTTGTTGTGTTTCCACCTTGAGGTCAGTGAATCGTGCTTCAGTGAGCACTGGCATGCAGGTGTCTGCTGAGTCCCTCTTCACACGTATCACAGAAACAAGCCAGGAGTGGACTGTTGGGTCACAGAGCAGCCCTTGGGCGTAAGCATATTGGAGACTGTGAGCACGGCTCAAGAGTGGGTGAGGATTCGATGTGTCGCTCTGGGATCCTGTGAGTCAGTCTGCCCCACAGTGTCTCACAAGAGCAACATGGCAGCTGTGTGCTCCTCTCCTTGAAGGAGCACTGAACGACCGTCCACAGTGATGCACCCTCTTATACTCTGACCAGTGACATGCAAGGACTCCAACAAGCCTGGATCTACATATTCCAAAACACTGTTAAAATCCATCCATCCATTCACTCATTCATCTTTCATAAAAGTGACCCTAGTAGGAATGAAGCAGCATTTTGTAGGTTTTTTTGACGAAATTTTTTTAAATTTGCATTTTCCAATCACTAAGTGACAGCACTCAACAACAACAGTGGTTTAGTGGTCAGAAGTTGCACTGCCAAGCGAAAGGCGTGTTGTTCAAATCCACCAGCTGCCCCACAGGAGAAAGATAGACAATCTCCTTGTGTGCCATTTACTGCCTGTTAAAACCCAGTGGAGGCTCAGCTAGGGGTCAGTTGTAACTCAACAACACAACAGCAATGACTTTGGATATTTTCTAGTGAAAAAGGAAGCAGTCTGCTTCTGTAGAGATTCACAGGCTTCTCAACCCTATGGGCAGTCCTTCTCTGTCCCAGTGAGGAGCAATGGTGTCAGTTTGAAGACTAAGGTGTGCCCGGTACAGACTTTGATTTTTACAATCACTGGCTATGTCTCTGAGAGCTGGAAAATGAATAAAGATGACAGAAGAATTGATGCCATTGAGTTGTGGTGTGTTGGAGAAGAGCCCTGAATATGTGATAGGCAGTCAAAAAAACATATGTCTTGGAAAACATGTACTCCTTAGAGACAAGGATGGTGAAACTTGTCTCACATAGTTTGTACATGTTTTCAGGGAAGGCTATTCCTTGGAAAGGGGTATCATGCTTTACAAAGGTATAGGGCCAATGGAAGAGAGGAAGACCATCAGTGAGGTGGATTGACACAGTGACTGCAGCAATGGGCTCCAGTGTGTCTGAGATGATGAGGACAGCACAGGGTAGGGCAGGCTCAGGTCTGCTGTTCACTGGAATGCTGGAAGTTGTACTTGGATCCACGGCACCTTATAACAACAACGCTCTGCCCACAGGGTCCTTATAAGCCAGGATTGGCTAGAGGACAGTGGGTTTGCTGTGCTTTGGAATCATCCAGTTGTCTGCCTTCAGTAGAGAAAGCCTGTCCACATTCTTTGCCCACATGTGGGTGGGTTTTTACTTTTTGTTGTTGAGTTGTGGGGGTTCTTTATATATTCTGGATCTTAACTCTTGTCAGGTATCTGGTTCTCAAATATGTTCTGTAGGTTTCTCTTCACTTTATCCATAGTATTCTTTGATGTAAATAAGTTGTAAATTTTGAAGTAGAAAATTCTTTAAAGACAGATTAGCTTTCCAATAATGAGCCACATTATCTTAGTTGATGGACACGAAAGCATTAATAAAATGGTAGCGGAGAAACAGTAAGTCAAGAAAATAGAGACACTCTTGAGACAAGGCGGAACTGTGGCTTGGTGAGGAGTGAGAAGCATGGCTGCTAATTGCTGAGGTCGGGAAATGACTGGGTCTGGGCTGTATTCGGAGGTGTCTCTGGCAGGTGGCATCTGTTGGAACGGAATCAAGTATTACTCTTATGGGCTCCCGTGTGCCTGAAGGGAGATGGAGGAGCAGGAATTCATTCCAAAATCAGATTTGCCGTAGAGTGGGAGTAGCCATCGGAGCCAGCACTGTCCTGTGCCCTGCACACCTCCTTGAATCATAGTCCCTGCCCCTGGAGCGTTTCCTCTCAGACCCAGTGCCGATGACATCCCGCATGCACCTCAAGCCCTGACTGGACAAGGCATGGGCAGGATGGCCCTTGTCACCAGAGCTCATCTCATTCTCTTATTGGCAGCCGGTCAAGGTGACTCTGGGGTCTGTTTAGCTGCATCCCCAGCCCTAGACCAGCCTCCGGGATGTTGTGATTGCAAAAGCCCTGGCTTCCAGCCCAGACTCCAGTGAAGGAGGTGGGATCGCTGGGAGGAAGGTGGCCAGCACTGGTTTCTCCACCCCCAGCCCGCTCAGCCTTCTCTGCCAGGGCTTCGGGTGCTGCCCACATGGTATACCACACACACGGATTTAATGACTACTCATCTCTGTCTCAATCAAAAGAAACCTACTTACCAACAACTGAGAACTGGGTGGGTGTCCTTAGGTAGCATAATAGTTAAGTGCTCAACTACTAGTCAAAAAGGTGATGGTGGTTGTTTACCGTAGACTAGGAACTGGCCCATTGCACAGGAGATTTGCCCATCCTTTTCCTGTGGAACAGCTGCTGGCCTCGAACCACATACCTCTGCGATTGCAGCACAGCTCCTTGCCACTAGGCCACTAGATCCACCCCGAGATGCCTGGGAAAACAGACGTGGTTTTCAGCTTCTGAAAGATCTCCGTCTTGGATCCTTCGAGAAGCAGTTCTGCTCTCCACACATGGGTTTGCCGTGTGTTAGAACCCCCTCAATGTCAGCAGAAACATCAGCCTATGCTCGTCATTCTCGATGGTGTCCTCAGTGCCCTCAGAGACCAGCTCTGACCCTCTGTCTTTGTCCCATACAGATGGTGTGTTACAGCGGAGGTGGTGGCCAGGGAGGTCCTCACAGAATGTGCCTTGAGGACCATCACAGGTCAGTGGCCGGGCTGGGGCCGGGGAAAGTGCAGTCCAGCTGGAGTCCGTCCAGCCCTGCGTCACTAACTGGGTGAGATCTGACCTCCAGGGACTGAACTCCTGCCTCTCACTCGAGCAGGGGGCCTCTGCCTCACCGCTGGACCTCCGCTTGCACACGGCAGACAGGATGGAAGATGGGATCATCACAGGAATTTCCATTCCTCAAGTGTCCAGGATCATGCTCAGGGCCAAGATGATGGCCATGGTTTACACAGTCTGACTTGCTCTTGTGCTGCCCCCAGGTCCTCCTCCACACCTTCCTGGTGATGTCCACCAGGCAAACCAGGCCAATTAAAGCCACCGAGAGCCATGTCCTCCCAGGCGTCATCAATAAGTGCTTCAAGTTCTCCTCACGCTCAGCACGCAGTGTTGTGTCATCTGCATACGTCAGAAGGAGAGCTGCTGCGCTTGCATGCCGCACCCCGAGGCCGCGAGGGGAGACAGAGGTTCCTTCTCTAATCGCTCTTCTAGCCTTTGCCACTTCCCCGAGAAACGGCGAAGAGCCTTTCAGAAGTTACAAGGTGAAATGAGGTTTCACAAAGAAAACACACATGTATGTAGGCACAGTTTCAACAAAAAAATGGAAGGAACGAGGAGGGAAGGATGTGACTAGATTGCAAAGGGCTAGCAGGATTTTCATTTTTTCCCAACAATATCAAAATAACCCTGACTCTCGCCTGTCTCTGTTTCCCTTTGATTAACTTTTCCTGGACAAATGTATGGAAATAAGCGACCCCAGGCCCTGCCTAATCTATTCACGCTCCTGTGGCGACCGCACCATTGGTTCTGCCAGGTCAGGTTCCTAATTATAACTCTGTGGGTGGGAGTCTCGGCTGCGGTTGCAAATGCATTTATCAAGCAACTCGATGCTATTTATTTCAAGTCCCATTTGTTTTTTGCTGCAATTTTTATCGGGAATGCACGCCTGACTGTTCATTTTGGTGGGGGAACTCAATACTAAGTTAATTACTGGGCAGGAAGAAAATGAGGAGGCTGAGAAGTCTCCAGGCATTTCTTCCCAAGCACATCTCAAGGCCACTGGGACCAAGAGGGAGATACACACTGGGGTGCTAAGGGGCCTTTGCTCATGGCTGTGGGGGTCAGGAGGAAGCTGAGAACTGCCACCTCTTGCCAGCTCTCCTTAGGGACCCACGTGCAGGAGGAGGACGAGAGTGTGGGGCTGCAGCGGTCACACTCTGATCGCCAAGGCGCGCTTTTTCTTTTTTTCAGGCTATTTGTTCATTCCCTCTTCACACTCTAGAAGCTGCAGGGCCCGAGGAACCTAGCTGTTAGTTTTCAATCTAATTGGACTTGGTTGCAGTGTGTGTAAAATCCTCATCCCAAGCTTTATCTTGAGCCCACGCCGCTCTGGCACAGCCATTGGGAGCTATGTAAATACAATTTCTCTCCAGGGAAGCAGTGTATTTTTGAAGGGCTTAATATCAGATACAAAAGACTGGACGATCTCAGGACCAGCACGGCCACGGATTGGTTCTCCCTGCCTCCTTCTTTGCACTGGCTAATGGGGCAGCTTTCCATAATGCTGGCCAGGCCGCCTTGCTGAAGTTGTGATTTTGAGCCAGCATCTTTTAACAGCCTGCAAGCAAGTGTTCCACCAAAATGGATTTAATTGCTGCTCGCGTGTGTTGCAATCGGAACGAAGCAGGAGAGCGTCAGCACTTAGCAACTGTCTGTGTATTTCCGCTCCTCTGAATGGCTTCGTGGAGCTCTGAAGGCCCAGCACACAGCTTCCGCCCCAGCCCCCAGACAACGCACAGCAGGGGGGTGGGGGCGTGGGGGCAGCTGCTCAGGGAAGTCCTTGCTGGATTTCCTTCTGCACAAGAATTTCAGAACCACTGACTCAGAAGCATCATTCTGGAAATTTGGGGAGCTCAGCTGGCAAACACACTGCACCTCAGGGCTGATGTGACCACCATTCCCAACAGCCCTCCCAAGGCCTGGCATTTAATAGGCACTCAGTTAATGTAAGCTGATTCAATGAAATAATCATAAATAACTTGGCAAATAGTCATTAATATGTGTTGAATGAATGAAAGAATGTATCATCAGCACAGTCTGGCCCCCTGACTTCTGGCTGGGTGCCCAGGAACTCTGAGGGGGGCGCTCAACGTCCCACTTGAGCTTGATTGGACAAGACACGAACAAAAGCACTGAGAGTGTCCCGTGTAGCGGCCAGCATCAGGCCAGCATCTGGGATGCGTCTCATGCAGCAAGATGCAGCCATTTGCCTTGAGCCCAACTCTTTGTGGCAAAGTTGGTGTTAACGAGAAGAAATCGACGAGCTGCTCTAGGTGAGGACGGGCACTCTCCTCCCGCACGGTCACTGCCTTTGAAAACCCGCCAGAGGGTCAGCTATGGGTTGATTCTGACTCAATGACAAACAACAACAATGAGTAGTAAAGCTTTCGACTGTTGCGTCAAGCCCACCAGACTGTGAGTTGCTGAGGATGAAGATGCCGTCGCGTCTCTTACTGCTTCAAGGATGAACACAGATGTTCTGGGCAACACAATAAGGAGTCTGTGTGCTTGGCTATCGCAAGAAGGCCTGGTGGTGGCGGTGGTGCATTTGTTAATTACTAAGCTGGTAACCAAGAGGCCAGTGGCTCGAAACTATCAGTCTTCCCACTGGAGAAAAATGAGGCAGTTTGTGTCTACAAATAGTATTGTTGTTAGGTGCGGCTGAGTCCACCAGAACTCACAGAGACCCTGTGGACTGCAGATGGGACCTTCCCCCATCATAGAGATCCTATGAACAGCAGATGTGGTCTTGGCCCATCATAGAGACCCTATGAAGAGCAGATAGAATCTTGCCGCATTATAGAGAAACTATGGACAGCAGATATGATCTTGTCCCATCATAGAAACCCTCTGGACAGCAGATGTGGCCTTGTCTCGTCATAGAAACTCTATGGACAGCACATGTGACCTTGCCCCATCCATAGAGACCCTATGGACAGCAGTTATGACCTTTCCCCATCATCGAGATCCCTTGAACCGCAGAAATGACCCTGCCCATCCAGCACCCTTCTCACCATTGCTGCCATGCTCAAGTCCATTGCTGTAGCTGCTGTTAATCCAGCCTGTTGAGGGTCTACCCCTTCAGTGATCTTCTCTACTTTACTAATAAGCATGATGTCTTTTTCCAAGGGCTGTCACCTCCTCACAACATACCCAAAGTTTGCAAAATGAAGTCTTGATCCGCCTTGTCTCCTTGCCCTGATTTCACTTCCTCCAAGTCAGACTGTTTGTTCTTCAGCAGCCCATCGTGTATTCATACACTTCACCAGTGTCATCATTCAGTCAGCAATTCTTAGTTGAGAGTCCTTATTCATTGTCAGGCTTTTGCAAGCACTGAGACAACTGAAAACACCCTATCTTGGATCAAGTATACCTTACCTTGGTCTCTAGTGATTACTGCATTCTAGAACAACCACATTCTATTATTATATACCTGCTAGTGAGAACCACCTCCCAGCCAAGTGGGTACACACTCTGAGGGACGGAATTCAATCTACAATGTTCACTAAAGCAGAAAGACCGGAAGTGGGTGGCTTTAATGAACAGAACTTATTCCCTCACAGTTAGGCGGCTCACTGTCCAGACCATGGGTGCCGGCACCTTTCTGTGCGTTGCTTCTTGGTTCTTAAGGATCTTCACAGTCAAAAGCGCACCCACTGAACCGCGAGACATCCACTTCTCAGGTCTCAGTAAACTGCCTACTGGTAACTGGGTTCGCATTCATAGTCACCCAAAAGGGCAGAGTAGAACTAACTGCCTCTTACGCTTTTCAGGAGTTGAAATCTTTGCAAAAGTGAATTGCCTCCTCTTTCTCTCAAGGAATGATGAGTGGATTTAAATCAACAACCGTGTGGTTAACAGTGAAGTTCTTTAACCATCAAGTTACTTCCCTTCCTTATCAAACCAAAACGAGCCCATTGCATGGCGTCAGTTCCAGCTCACGGCAGCCCTCCGCCAGGCTGCCGAGACGAAGTCTTCAGGGAGGAGAAGGCCTCATCTACGTGCTGAACAGCAGCGGGTGGATTGAAGCCCACGACCTTTGGGTTAGCAGCACAGCTTGGAGTGCACTATGCCGTCCTCCCTTGGGTTCTAGAAATAAGCATTCTACGTCTCACCTTCAGGGACTTTCCAAGGTGAAGAGATGCCTGGTCCGATGAGAGGTTAATGAGTGGTGCACTTGTCCTTTACATCCTGGCATTTTTACGAGAACTCACCTGGGGGCGGCAATGCATTAGCTGGTGGTCCTGCAGCTAGCCGGCACAATCAGATCGTGCTGAAAGCTCAGAAAAACCCACCACCCCAGACGCACCCGAGCAGTGAAACTGTCCTGGGGCTGCGGCCCAGGAGCCAGCGTTGCCTAAGCTTCCAGGCCGTTCCAGCTCGCAGGTAAGGCCAAGAAGCACTGTTCCCTGAGGATTGCTGCTACAGGCAGCACAGACCCACACCTGCACCTCTACTCATTTATTTATGTCTTTCCTAGGAAGTCGTTCATTTATTCATTCAGTAAGTTCTTACTGAGCCCTAAGTGTGTGTTTGCAGGGAGCTCTGGAGGTGAGGCCCGCAGGGAGCTGTGCTGACCCAGAAGCTACGTCTCTCTGGTACTTCCAGGCTACCAGAAGCTCCTCCAGAGAAAGACGAGAACTCTCCTCCTTTGTGGTTCACAGATCCTCAGAAATCCAATGGAGGGTCACCAGTGAGTCAATTCCAACCCACTAGAAATGGGTTTTAATTGGGCCTTTGACTCTATTCTAGGCACGTATGAAGAAAGGAAGTCTGTCTTGAATTAGAAATATCTGACTTAGTTAGGGGCAATTCCACCTTAGGGAAGAGAACTGAGCATGCCATGGAAGCTAAAACAACAGACAAGTCAGTCCTGAAACAAGTGCAGACAGGGTGTTCCCTAGAACCAAGACGGTGAGACTTCATCCTGCAGACTCTGGGCGTCTGAGATGAAACCCCCTCAGTCTTTCCTGGAGAGCACTCTCTCTGCCCTTGTCCCTGGACAGGCGTGGCTGTTACCTTATCTGTTTATGACACGTGCATCCACGGCATGTTTCTCTGTAAGAGATCCCTATTTGTCCCCATTCCCAAAAAAGATGATCCAACAGAATATGGACATTATCAAACAATATCATTAATATCACATACAAGTAAAATCCTGCTTTGTTCACAATAGCAAGGAGTTGGAAACAACCTAAGTGCCCATCAACAAACGAATGGCTAGAGAAGCTGTGGTATATTCCCACAATGGAATACTATGCTGCATTAAAAAACAAGGAACTCATGTAATATTATTCAAAATGGTTGACTCTGGAGAACATTATGCTGAGTGAAATATCCCAGTCACAAAAGGACAAATATTACATGATGCCACTGTTGTAGAATGGGACTGTCCTTGGCGTTGGGGAGAGACTGAGTAAGATGGGTTCAATAATGTATACTGCACTGAAACAGAGGAGGGAGAAAACTGTTTAAAAGAGATATGTGACTAGGTATTTCTGTCATCACAGGAGTCTAGAGCGAGGGCTACACGGTGGAGGGGACCTGGGGGAGGGTTTGTAAAACAATGAAAGAATCCTTTCTTTTACTTTTCCATAATTTTTGACTCATGTACTTATAACTTGTTAGTCAAATTTGTGTCTTCTAGGTTGCAACACCCCCATGATACATCTTCAAGGATATGAACATGTACGGCCAAGCACAATCAATAAGAGTGCATCTAAATTCCAAAATCAATCTCCATAATAGTCTATGTGTTTCCTACTGCCAAAGGGGCCCTTTAGAGTAGTGAGAGAAGATCTTCACCCTGAAACCCACAGCGTCCCTTTTCAGCAGGAAGTAGCTAAGAGAATACGCCGTCCCCTTTTCCTTATGACTCAGGGTGAAGTCTCTCTCAGGGAGGAGTGATAGGGAATGACAAAGGGCACACTGACAAAGGAGATTAATCAGAACTGGCTTTGACAAGCACTGTGGCAATTGGACAATTAAAACAGACATTCGGATGGCGGGGAAGAACAAACTGGGGAGGAGGGTAAAGAGAATGGTGCAGCAATGAAGGAATGAAAACCCAAAATCCCTGTAAATGTTCATTAAAACTAATAAAATTTAGTTAAAAAAAAAAAACAAGTAAAATCCTGATGCAGGCTCTTTGAAAATGACTTGAACAGCACATCAACAGAGAACTTGCAGAGATTCAAGGTGGATTTAATAGAGGCCACAGTACAAGGGATAAAGGGACATCCTTGCTGGTCCAGTTGGATGTTGCCTGAAGGCAGAGAACACCAGAAGAAAGTCCTTCTGTGCTTTCTGAACTATGCAAAGGCATTTGACTGAATAGATCAGGACAAATTATGGCTACTGTTAACAAAAAGGGGAGGCCTGGAACAATTAATTGTGCTTGTATGAAATCTATATCTCGACCAAGAAGTTGTTGTTCAAATGTGTATGTGTCTTCTGCTGAATGAAATATTGATCTGCTCTGTGAACCTCCAGTGAAATCACAATTTAAAAAAACAGTAGAATTATTACTGTTATGTGCCATTGAGTCGAGTATGAGTCATAGCGACCCTTTGAGCAGTGGGTCTGAACCCTGTCTTATCTTGGGCCGCCCTCATCATTTCTGACATACTTGGACACATTTCTTGTCTCACCTCCTGCTCTCTGTTATGATTATATTTTACCATCTCGCACGGGTCTAAGCCCAGCCCACTGCCAGCTGGGGGTGACCTTTTGCCAGGTCTCCAAGGCTGTAAAACTTCATGGAAAGAAACTTTCCATTAGAGAGGGGTAATAAGACTATCAGAGAGGCGGCCCACAGAGAAAGGGTCGTCAGAGAGGAGCTCATCAGAGAGGCGACTATCAGAGAAGGGGCCATCAGTGAAGGGACCATCAGAGAGGGGTCTATCAGAGAGCGAACCATCACAGAGGGGAGCAGATACACCAGAAATATATTGCCTGCTCTCACCTGTTCTCACAAAGTCATCTGAGAGAGGAGAGACAAGTGACTTTAAAATGCCTCCTGCGTCTGGCCTCCATCTCTAAATTAAATTTCAATGACTTGGTGGAAAATGTGTTCCTTTATGTGTTTCCATAAATCGCTCATTTCCATGCTATATGTTTCTTTTTTATTATCGATAGAGCTAAAAAAAAGTTAAATAATCCACAAGAACTATATTTTACCTTTTAGAAGATATTGCTTTCTACCCAGACTTCAGGTGAAACGGGTCGTGCCAGCAAAATACACCCTTGCTCAGACGTGCAAGTGTCTGAGTGGTCACGTGCCCACTGGCTAGGTCCTCTGATCTCAACAGCCCACTGTGTCACCTGCGGCCTCCAGACACCCGAGGGGCTGGCGGACCACTTTTTATACCTTCTTCTTTGATCCCTCCACAGGAAGAGAGCTCCCATTTCTCAGGATTAATTTTTAAAATTTTACCCAAAGGAAAATTATCCTTTGGTCTATCTTTTCAGGAATAGAGTGTTTTTTAAAAAACTCAGATCTCACACACACACATTCACTCACACACACATACACAGTATTCAAACTATTAATGATAACAAACAACATGCCGTTTACATGATACATTTATATATTTATAAGGAACTGTGGTGGTAAAATGGTTAACTGCTCGGCCGTTATGAGCAAGGTCGGGCTCTGAGGACCCACCGTGTCTCAGTGGGAAGATCTCTAGTGTAGGGATGACATCCTAGGGCAGATCTTCTGGGACGTGTGGTCACTATGAGTTGAGATGGACTTAATAGCACCAAACACCAACAACATGTTTATAATAAGCCTTCTTTCTAGGAAGATGGGCATGGACGTAACTCATCCACTGCCAACAGGCTGGTCCTATATCTTAGAGTCTCTATTGGGTTTCTAAGACTGTCACACTCACAGGAGGAGACAGCCCATATTTCTCCTGAGGGGAGGATGGTGAATTTGAACTGCTAACCTTTCAATTAGCAGTGAATCAGATAATGCCTTGTGCCATCAAAGCTCCTTGGCTACAGATACAATGATCAAAAGGAAATAACCACTGTCTTTGAATCAAGAGTACTACTTATAGCAGCGTGGCATTGACTTCTGAGGTTGTGAATCTTTTTAGGAGCTGGCTGTTTGTCTGTCTCCCTCAGAGCATCTGACAAGGGAGCTCTGGTGGCCTAGAAGTAGGAAGCTGCCCTGCAATCCTGAAAGCCCACGGTTTGAATCCCCCGGTGGCTCTACAGGAGAAAGATGGCCAGTCTCCTCCTGTGTGATTAACTGCCTCTGAAAACCTGACAGAGGGTCAGCACACAACAACAACAACAGCAACAGAGCTACTGATAGATTTGAACCACCAACCTCTTGGTTAGCAACCCAGCATGTCACACACTACAGCACAAGGTCTACTTAAAAAAAATGCTGTTTTGCTGTTCGGAGCTGTCGAGCTGCCTGTAGCAGCTTTATGTCCAATGGCCTGGCCTGGCCTGCACCGTCTCTGCTCTGCGTAAGCTCTTTATGGTCACTGTGTGATCCAGCTCCCCGAGGGCGATCCTCTCTTCTCTGTCCCTCTCCTTCTCTAAGCCTGGCACCCTCCTCTAAGGACATCCTCCTGACAGCGTGCCCCAAGCACGTGAGATGAGTCCCACCACCCTCGCTGCGAAGGAGCGCGCTCACTGCACCCCTTCCAAGACAGATTTGTTTATCCTGTTGGCAGTCTGTGGGATAGTCAATATTTTCATAGACAAAGATAGAGATATGTCATTTCTTAGAGGGAAAAAAATGGTCACTTTCCATGCATATATCCTTCTTTTAAACCACAACAATTAAAACCAGAATGCTTTGTATGTGCCAGAAACTCTCAAGGCTCCACACTCAGAAATCTCACACAGGAGTCCTGGTGGCACAATGTAACTGTTAACCAAAGGGTCACAGTTCAAAGCCACCAGCTGTTCCTTTGGAGAAACTCAACGTGCGCTTCTGTAACCAATGGCTCTGCCTACAGAGTCTTTGTGAGTCAAAATCAACTCGACAACAGGGAGTTTGGCTTCTGGTTTGACCTCTTTCAATCCTCAAACCAGTAGTCTTGGTAGCACGGAGGGTTAAGTGTGTGGCTGTTAATCAAAAGTCTGCAGTTCGAACCCATCAGTCACACCTAGAGGCGGACCTGATGCAGCAGGCTGAGTGTCTAAGCGGGAACAAGCTCGGGACTCCTCCCACCAGCTCTCCTTGACTCCTCATGGTTGCACCAACTCAAAAGCAGGGGCTTTGGGCTTTGTTTGGTCTGATTCGGTCCTCAGCAGTCCTCTGAAAAACACACCCACACTGGCTGTTGTATGGAAGAGGACCTGGAGCCCAGAAGGACCTCATGGAAGGCATCTTAGCTGACATCTCTGGACCCAACACAGCAGGCAGCAGCAAGCCGGCACTGCCAGTCCCCGCGAAGTCTCCATTCCGTAAATGTCATACCGCCTCCCTGCTGCACGCTCTCCCCTGACCAATGCTGACCCTCCCGTGGGTTTCCAAGGCTGGACGGCTTTACACAGGAGAGCCTCCGTCTTCCTCCCTAGGGGCAGACCATAGATTTGAACTACTGACCTTTGGTTCACAACCTGGTAGGTTACATACCACAATGCAAGAGCTTCTTTGAAACATCTTAGCCTAAAACATTTGAGCACAACTTCAATTCCACAGACTCCTCCTCTGAGCCTGTAGGAAGCTGGGTTGTTGACTTGCAGGCTGTGGTTTCAATCCACCACAGGACCTTTGAGCAGAAGATGGGCAGATCCCTCTAGCTACGACTTACAGCCTCAGAAATCCAGTGGAGAGCCACGAGGAGATGGAATCAATTTTATGGCAGTGAGCTTGTTTGCCTTTTTATATATAACAGAAACACCACTGAAGAGTGACTTTGGTGGACAGATTTATTCTTCCATAGTTAAGACTCTTGAAGTCCAAATTTAGTGTGTAAGCGCTCGGGGCAGGCTTCCTGTCTCTGTTGTCCGAGAAGGGACGTCCTGTCTCCCTCAGCACCTGCGGACCTGGTGCCCCTTGGAGATCCTCATGTGCCTGGCCTTCCCCTCTGTGGAGGAAGCGCTGAGGCAGGGGCCTGGCTCCACGCTCCTTGGCTCCAGCTCCTCTTTCTTGGTAGATCTGGTCACTTTCTCTGCTCCCTTTCATCCCTTGCATCTTTTATAAGGAAGAGCATTGCAGGCCACACTCCCAGAGGACTCCCTAACACTGGATCAGGGCTGTGAGGGGGCTGCACCCTCACTACTCTTACAACCAGTGCCTCATCAGATCCAGGAGCCACATCACTTCACCATACCTAGAACATGGAGAAGGGTGGCTCAGCCAAGCAGAGGGATACACTTCAGCTCATGGCACTCAGTGTTGAGGGAAAGCCCCCCTTGCCCCTGATTTCGCTCTGAGGTACCATCCTCCAGAGCTCTCTCCCCTCTGCGTGGCCTGAGTAAGAGCATAGAGATGCTAAGTGGTACAGACACCAGCCAGGATTCTGTCACTTCTTCAATCCTTCACTGCTGCTGCTCAAAAGCAGAATTTAGAAGGAATGTTTTAGTACTTTGCCTTTCAAAATCTTTCCAAAACCCCAACTGTTTTCATAAAAACATTCTTCTTTGTGTTTGCATGCAAACGTCATTGTTTTGTGTGATATTTAATCACACGATATAATTACACTAACAAGTACATCTGACACACTCAGGTTTTGTGAACAAACACAACCGTAAGAAGATAGTTTGATGGCGTGGAGAGGCACTTGGTTCGGAGGTAAGCTGTGAGGGCCCGTAATTTTGGGAAATGGATGGACTTCATGGCGGTGGGTTTCTCAGTTAAAGTGATGTCAATTCTGACTGCTGGTGGCGCCGTGTGTGTGGACACAGCTGTGCTCCAGAGGGTCTCGGGGAAGATGGCAAGTGGGGTTCAGGATCGGGCTGCGTTCTGACCTGGTTTACGAGGGTTGTTACGAGTCTGAGCTGAGTTGATGGCACCTAACAACAACGATCGGTGCTCAGTGCTGGCCGTGCGCTGACCACCGGGAGTGGGTTCTGGCGAGTGACTGGCACAGGCATCATTCCCGTTCTGGAGCCACCTGTACTGGGCGAGCCCGGCACAACTGCTCTGAGGTCGTCTCATACCGTTAAACCTAAACTGCTCCCTAAAGTCTTCTCTGAAGTGAAAGAGAGTCCATGTGGGAAGGCATGTGCAGGCTTTCGTAGTTACTGTGAGAACTGTGTCCTTACTGTTTTGAATTTAGCTGTGTGGGACGAGGTGCATGTCAGCGAATGGGACACGGTCCATCCAGTTCTGGTTTCACATACTTCTCACTTTCCCATCACCCTTGAGTCAGAATCAACACATAGCTGACCTCTGGTGGGTTTTCTAAGGCTGGAAATTACATGGGAAGAAACTGCCCATCTTTCTCTCATTGAGATGCCAATGGATTGGAAATACCCAGGAGGTGCCTTCTCTGGGTAGGGAGTGCCACTCTCTATGGTCAGGTAAGGAAAAAGGGGATGACGGCGGTGCGGTGATCCACGTACTCAGCAGCTAACCCAAAGGGTAGCAGTTCAAAGCCGTCAGCTTCTCCAAGGCAGAAAGACGAAGCAATCTCCTACCACAAAGATTAACAGCCTCAGAAACCCAACGGAGAGTCACTACACGTCAGTACTGATCCAACTCAAGCAGGTTTGTTTGTGAATTTTTGGTACAAAGAGCTCGGGTTTGATTCTTAGCCAACACGTCTCATTCGAGCCCCCTCTGGTCCATCAGCGGAGCGTTTGTGATGCTGCGATGCTGAGCAGGTTTAGCGGGGCCTCCCCACTAAGAGAGACTAAAAAGAAAGGCCTGACAATCTTCAGAGAACCAGCCAGGGGAAGCCCATGAAACACAGCAGTCTAACATCATCGTGTGGGGTCCACATGCCAGGGGCCTGTGGACAGGAGCTAACAACAATGTCCCCCAGGCCCCAACTGAGGATTGATCCTGTTCTACACACTTTGAGTGAGAAATCTCTATGGTCAGTTTACCAGCAGTTCTTGCACAGATATGCTCATGTCCCAGGAACTGGGAGCATGACTTCACCTGAAGACAAATTATTTTAGATGCTCAGTTAAAGATCTACAGACGAGGAAGTAATCTTGGATTATCTGGGTGGTCCTAACTCCAATGGCAAGTGTCCTTATAGGAGACAGAGGAGAACAGATGAAGACACAGATGTGCACGGAAAAGTCGGGTGGAGATGGAGGCAGAGCTTGGAGTGATGTGGGCACAGCCGACATCACCAGAACCATCCAGTCTGGGAGGAGAAAGGAAGAGTCCTCCCTTGGGGCCTTTGGAGGAAGTTGGTACTCATGACCATTGAATTTTTAACCTCTGGTCTCTGGGACCATGAGACAAAAATTATTTTGTGTGTGTGTGTGTGTGTGTGTGTGTGTGTGGTTTTAAGTCATCTGGTTTGTGCTAATGTGTCACAAAAGACTAGAGACAAAAAGACAATCTCCTTCAGCCATACCCATGGCACACATAAGAAACAGAATCAACAGCTCTAGCCCACCAGCCTAAAGCACTGGGTGGGGGACTGCCACAAGGCAAAACAGAAGCAATGGCTGAGCCTGTGGTCTTGATTTGGATTGTTTTGTTTTAAGGCTTCAGGATATGTTTTTAGTTTACTGCTTAAAGATTATCACTGGACAACATTTTCAGAGATTTGTGCAGCCTCCATGGATCCAGACAGTCTGGATTCCATGAAAATTCTGCTCTGCGTTTTGTCTCTATTGATCAGGATTCCTTGATAGCATCTTTGATCAAAAATTAATCTTTGATCATCCCTCCAGTTCTTCTATTCTTATGGGAAAGGAGACATTCATTTCTATTACAGCTTCTCCATTTTTCAGTCTCCTGTTACCCTAGGCAAATGGAGAAATTGCGGCACTTCAGATGGGCTATTGATCACAGGTCTTAAGGTCTTTGTGGTTGTGTCCTATCAAGGTGGAATCAACTTACAACTGACCTTCAGCAGGTTTTCAAAGACAGTAAATCACATAGGAGTTGATTGCTCACCTTTCTCAGCAGAGCAGCAAGTGGATTTGAACTTTGTGCCTTTGGGATGGCAGTGCAGCTCTTTACCACTAGGCTGCAGAGCTCCCTAATGACCTCTGGGAGAGCTTTCTGCCTTCTAGGATGGGGACTGTGGCCATCCTGGTCTGAGTGCTGGGTGGAGACCAGCTGTAGCCCTGGCACCTGTGTGGTTTTCACCACGTGCAGTGGTGGTCCAGCCTCCTTCCTAACCTGTAAGGGGAAACCCACTGCAGAGTTGACTTTCCATACAGGAGTCAGTGCCCAAGCCCACTGACAGCCCCAAATGTGATGGAGTTGGTTTATCTGTAGAGTATCTGGCCTTGGGGACTTGGCTTTAGTCTGTCTCCTGCAAGCACACCCAATGGGCACCATGAAGGTGTGTTTAAAGCTCATAATGTCCTCGGTTCCGCCTTCAAGAGCTGTCTGCTTTGTTTTCCAACCCAACATAGGAGGTCGGGGGGAGAAGCTCATTACCTGGAGGTGACACAGTGATTCGGTTTCACAGTCTTATCCTCATTAATATCTTGTTTTACACATCATAATTAAATAACTAATTATGGCACCGTGAGACTGTGACAAATAAGGTTAAGAAAACGGCAATATTTTGTCCTTGAGAGGTTAACCTGGCTTTTTTTTGTGTGGGCTTCTTTACACAGTAAGCTTCACAACCTCAAAATACTAGGTATTATTAAGAAGCACCCCAAGTTTACTGGGGGGAACTTGTGTCCTCTCCCTGCATTTCTGGGAATGATGTCTCTCCTTTCATCTCACCGCAAGAAAGGCTTTCTGATAGAATCTGCCAGGCGCTAGCTTTAATCTGGGACATGGTGGCTACAGCTTATTTGAAAGGAGGGCGGAAAAGTAAGGGCCTTGTAAGTTCAAAGCATCAGCTAACATTTAACAACAAAAAAATCACCAAGAAAGAACAGTGCTTTAGCCAGATTCGACGGCATTTACTTCTTACAGTAAATATTGTTTCATTTGACTCCAAAGGCCCCTCCCTGAGGGCAGCAGGTCCTGGCCCAGCGCTGCACTTGCTTTCCAGTCCCATTACAGGCCACCTGAAGTGTGGCCACGGGGAGATTTCAGCCTTTCAGGCTCATCGCCAAACAAAAAAGGTTTCAAGTGGTGCATCGTTCACCACTGGTCTCCTTTGGTTTCATCCTAGTGAAGTTGTCAGGTACTGTTGACTGGGACCCACGGACAAGAGGACAAGGCCCTGCCCAGTCCGGCCCCATCCTCTCAGTCTCCACTGCGCTCCCATTGCTGCCACCGCTGTGTCAACCCAGAGTCAGTGGTCAAATGGCTGTACTGCTGCTTGAGAGCTCGCTGCGCCAGTCAGCCTGTGCTGCTCGGACGAAAGAGACCAAGTCTCCCAGTGTCCCCAGAACTGTCCCCTACGGTGGGCATCTCTCACCTCCCAATGTCCCCCCAGGACTGCTCCTCCACAGTGGGAATACCCCACCTCCCAGTGTCCCCCAGCGCTGTCCCCCATGGTGGGAATACCACACCTCCCAGTGTCCCCCCAGCACTGTCCCCCATGGTGGGTGTCCCTCACCTCCCAGTGTCCCCCAGCCCTGCCCCCCATGGTGGGTGTCCCTCACCTCCCAATGTCCCCCCAGTACCATCCCCCATGGTAGGAATACCACACCTCCCAGTGTCCCCCCAGCACTGTCCCCCATGGTGGATGTCCCTCACCTCCCAACTGTACAAATGTGCCTGCTCTTACCAGGTCTTATTCTCCATGTAGCTGCAACCTGACCTTTTCAAAGGCCAGGCACCAGCATCTCAATACTTTGAGGACTTCCTACAACTGCCAGGCTTAAGTCCCTCACTGGAGCCAACCCACATCAACACCTGCCAACCGGTCAAGCCAACTTCACCTGCCGAGAACTTGCTCACTCTCTGAGCACAGCGTGCCTCCTAGCTGAGACTGGATCACGGACCCCGGAAGATATAACTGAGGGTTCGGGAAGCTTTTAGCACACCTTTGCTGAACCCACAGGGAGGCAGTGAGAGATACAGCAAAGCAGAGGACGTGACAGTAACCAAACTCAAGGTTCCGTCAGTCCTTGAAGAGCTGTCCTGCTCAGGACCTGGGCGTGCACTGGGCCTCCATCTAGAACGGGCACCCCTGTTCTCACACTGGTGCCCCATATCCACTTCTTAGCCTGGGTAATGCTCCAACTTAAACACTGCCTTCTTCAGGGCTAACCCGGAGGCCAGTAGTTCAAACCTGCTAGCTGCTCCGAAGGTTTGGCGTTGTGATTCTGTAAAGTTGATTGTGTTGCCCGGTGTCACTGAGTGAACTCTCATAGTGGCCCTGTGAGCAGCAGACCTCACCCTTGACCCTGCATGTCCTCACAGTCTCTGCCACACTGAGCCCATCGTGATGGGCACTGTCAGCTCACTCTGTTCAGGATCTTCCTCTGTTTCGCTGACACTCTACATTTTCCAGCTATGATGTCTTATTCGCGTCTGGCCCCTCAGGACAACATCCAAAGCAGGTGAAGCAAAGTCTCACATCCTCGCCTGTACGGAGCATTCTGGTTGTGTTTTCTCCAAGACAGTTTAGTTGTTGTTTGGGCAAGCTGTGTGCTGTTCAATACTCTCTCCAACATCACAACTCAAAGACGTGCACTCTTCTTAGTCCTTATTCGTTGTCTAACTTTCAGAGGAAACTGCATGGCTTAACTAAGGCGTGTATACTGGCATTTCTTGTCAAATTTATTTGGAGAGGCAAGAGACCCTAAATAAGCAAAATATTTCTGAGAAACAAATATGAGGTGGGAGGCGTGGCACTCCATGACCTCAAAACCTCCTACACAGCAGTAGTAACTGAAACAGCATGGTACTCTTACAATGACAGGGACATAGACCAATGGTACAAAACTGAGAACCCAGAAATAGTACCAGTTATCTAGGGTCAACTGATATTCGACAAAGAAATCGAAGCTATCAAATGGGAAAATGACAACCTCTTTGACAAATGGTGCTGACAAAACTGGACTTCCATCTGCAGAAAGCTGAAACAGGATCCACATCTCACCACATACACAAAAATCAACTCAAGGCAGATCAGAGACCTGGGAGAAAAGGCCAAAACCATAAAGTTCATATGAGACAGACTGGGACACTGGAAGAATCTGGTCTGAAAAACAATGTAATCTAACTTTATAAATAAACTAGCATATTTATTTTAAAGATACCTTTATGGAAGGTTTTCCCAATGTGATATGTCTTCTTAAGAACTTAAAGACAATGGCTTTGGCAATCATTTGGGGCAGCTCTCACTTCAAGAAGGTGTTAACTTAAAGACAACATACGGGTCCTTTCCAGGCCATTATTATTTTGGAAGCAGGAGTGGCATCCACTTCCTAAACAACCTGCCTCTGGAAACGATGAACTTTGATAAATGAGGATAGTTACAGAAAGGCTTCAGGCCTTTTGTTTCTTGAGTCGCTGTGAGTCAGGCTTGATTCAATGGCAATCAACAACAACAACAACAACAACAACATTGTCTTTGGGTGCCATCAAGTCGATTCTGAGCAACCGCTGCCCATGTGACAGAGCGGAGCTGCCCCTCACAGTTTCCGAGGCTGTAATCTGTGTGGGGCGGGCCCCCATTTCTTCTCCTGTGGCATCTCTGGTAAGATTCAAACCCACGATGTTTCGGTTGGCAGTGAGCACTTCACTGGTGCGCCATCAGGGCTCTTTTCAGACATGGGGAGTGGGGATAAGTCGACACTCACCAGAAATCGACTTAGAAACAAACACTCTATCACACAATTCAAACATTCGTCTGACATGTCAGAGACAAAATAGGTAAGACAGTCTTTCTCAGGAGGAGTAAGTGCGTTACTGTTTCTGAAAACAGTGATGAAAGCAGCAATCAGGCGCTGTCGCTGAGTACCTGAGTCGGTGACACAGGTTTTCTCCCAGCAACTTTTAGTCCCTTTCACAGATGCGGAAGCTGAGGGCCAGACAGACCTAAAAGAAGAGACGCCAGGCCCAAGGACCCATCCCCTGCCGCTCAGGCTGACCCAGGTCCATGCCCCTCAATCCGGTACTTTCAGACAAGGTCACCTCCCTCCATGCACAGGCCAGCCTCCCCAGTGCCTGCCCCCAAGGACATCCTCTCCCCCGCGGTCAGCGACGACAAAGTCAAGCATGTCCCGAGGTAGGTGACCATCCTCCCTGCACACGATGATTCTCTCCTGTCTGAATTACCCAAAACTCAGCCCTTAGACAGGCACATGTTTGGTTGCTGAGGAATTTAATGTGTTTATCAAGCTGACACCTGACAGAGACGTTTGAGGAGAGCCTGTCTGTGCATGATAAGTGAAGCTGGGGAAGACTTTGGCCCCTGAGAAGGCACCCCAAGATGAGAGCCAAAGGGCACTCAGGTGTCAGCACAGGGAAGGGGAGAGGGGCATCGTTTGAGCATGGCCGACAGGACACACATCTCTCTCCACAGCTGAACGTGCAGTCTACCTGCTTAAACACAGAGTAGTCGATTTTCCAGGTTTATCTGTCTACTGCCAGGTCTCCAGTCTCTCCCCCATCATCCTGGTTCCCCCCCACACACACACGCAGGACACCACTTGGTGGAGAAGCCCCCATCACAGCAGGGAAAGGTTTCATCCGTCCTTGTGAGAGGCCAAGTCAGAAGGAGGCGGCAGGCTTTAGAAGAGTATCATCCTGCACCATCACGAGGACCACGCTGTGAGGGCTGTGCTGGTGAAGACTTGTGAGGTGTGACCCCGTAAACAACAAGACCCTGGATACACAGCAGCCCCGTGGACTACACGGCCCTGTATACACAGCAACTTCACATACAATGGGGCCTTATACACAGTGACCCCACATAGAACAGGACCCTACCATATACACAGCAACGCCATGGACCATGGGACCCTATATACACAGCCGCTCCCTGTACAATGAGAGGGAGCTCTGATGGCCTCGTAGTAAGTTGCGCTGTAATCCCAAAGGCAGTTCGGATGCACCAGCTGCTCCGTGGATGAAGGAGGAGCGATCTCTAAATCTCCCATGTGGTTTAGGATCTCTGAAAATTCACTGGAGGATCAGCCCTGAGTCAGTTCCGATTTGACAACACACAATATACAACAGGGCCTTACATGCACAACAACCCTACGCACAGCAGGAACACGAGATCAGGTGCCAGCAAGTCAGCCCCGACCACACACACACACACACACACACACACACACCCCGGGCCACAGCACATCTCCACCCCAGAGTGCCGAGGCCAGCTGCTCGATGGCACATAGCCAGGCTTTCATGCTCTGAGGTGACTGTGGGTGGACTCAAACCTCCAATCTTTTAGTCAGCAGCCAGCATGGTAACCGTCTGCAGCTCCCAGGGACTCAGAGATGTCGCACAGAGAGTTCACAGGGCAAGGGGTGGCCTGCATTCAGGCAGGACTCCACTGGAGAAGACCCCTGTGGCCACCCAGGGCACGGGGCTAGGGTCACTTCACAAGAATGGTTGCATCTAGACAATTCAGTAACAATAAATAAATGGAGTTAAAATAAAAAGCAAGCATAGGCCCAGCCGCAACAAGAAGCAGAGTCTCGGCAAACACCACAACATACACGCACCGTGGCCGCATTATGCAGAATGACGTAACGACACTGATGATCTCACCAGGATGAACGGAGCTCTGCTGGCCTAGTGCACAGGGGCTTGCACTGCAAACCCAAAGCTGGTGCCTCTGCGCTGGTTCAAATCCACCAGCAGCTCTGTGGAGGATGGGCAACGTCCTCACAGCCTTGAAAGCCCGCAGGAGGCTCGGTTATGAGCTGGTTCCAACTCGGTGACAGTGGGTTAAGGCACGCGGTGTCTGAAACGGGCCGTGTTCGTCCCCAGCATGAGTCGGTCTGGCTCACGGTGACCCCATGTGACAGCAGAGCCGCCCTGTAAGGTGTTCTGAGCTGTAACCACCACACAACAGCAGTTGTGAGGTCAGCTCAGGGCAGGCAGTCTTGCTCTCAGCTGGACATGAGGTCACTGTGGGACAGAACCAGTTTGAGGGCATCGAGCAACAGCAATGCTTAGGGCAGCTGCTGCCTCTTCCTCCTGCAGGAAGGGTCTAGATATCCAAATTCCTTCGTGGTTATCAGAGGTGAGGAGAGGAGGGAGGAGGGAGAGAGGAAGGGAGGGAGGGAGGGAGGGAGGAAGGGTGGAAGGAGGGAGAAGATAGGTTTAGGGGACACTGAGCTTCTGTGGAGGGGAGGGGAAATTCAGGAAGCATTCCTGGTGGGACTGACCGATGTCCTCCCTGAACGTGTATCATGTCACTGGACTGTGTATGGGAAGAAATGCAAGTGCTCTGTAACCTGTAGGCTTCTCACAACAAAATATGCATTTATAAAGAGAATAGAGAATCATCCAGAGCAAGGCAATTAAGCAGCAAAGCACCTCCAGCCTTGTCACTTGTCCAGGCTCTCAGATGCCACCTCTAGACCGTAATGGCCATGCTTAATCATCGACCCAAGTACGGCGAGACCTTAACAGCAAGTGACACCCAGGATCCCATCAGAAGTGTGTCCATCATCAGAGGAACATTTCACCCCCAGGAAACAGCTTGCCGACACTGGAGAGGACAGTGGGGGACTCTGACAAACACAAAACAAGCAGAGGCTGTCCTCCCACAGCCTCAGACTCGCTTCTCTCAGCTGTTTGTTCTCCCAGGTTATAAACCAGGAGTGGACGCTGGCTTCGTTATCACCCATTGCAGTGGAGACTGGGACATGGAATCCTGGGCGGAGACATTCTGTGTCCTGTGCAGCACCTGGAGGGGACAGCATGTCTGGAACCCGCCTGTGGTGGCAGCTGTGGGTGCTGCCCTGTCCTGTCGTTGTCGACAGGAAAAGGCTCCAGTGTCCAGCGCTGGGCAGGGCGTGCTTACAGCCCCTGGACACTCCCCCCGTTGATGGGTCTGAGATGGAATAGAGGGGCTGCTGCAAGACCCCTGGGTGCACTGCCAAGGGGCACTGCACCCCCTGACAAAGCTGTCCTTCCTCCTGGAAGTATGGAGAGGGGCTACCAGCCTGAGACTTTGTGACTGGAGAAGAGTAGGCCCAGTGTCCACCCTGGGTAGGAAGAGGAGCAAGAAGGGGCAGTCAGGGAGCATACTGAGATGAGTTGGCTGCTTTCTGGGTGGGGACCACAAACCCCGACAGAGGGGCCAGTCACCTCACATCACCTCACAGTCCCAGGACACAGGTCTGTGATTCATTCATTCACTGCTTGTTGTCTCCCGCTGGCCCTGTCCTGCTCCCCTTCAGTCCTCCCCGCCCCTGGCATGCCCTCCCTCTCCCCCCTAGCTCGCTTGCCCGCCCCCCCATCTCTCTCTCCCCACTCCACCCCTTCCCTCCGTTCCCCTTCCCCTCAATCCCCCCTCACTCCCTCCCTCTCCCCCTCTTGCTCTCTTCCCCTCCCCCTGCACTGTCTCTCTCTGTCCCCTCCCCCCCTTTTAGCACTGGACAATCCCGGGAGCACAGGCCTCCTTTGCTCTCCTCCTGGCCCCGGTGGAGGCGGCTAGTCTTGCAGTCCCCGTGTCACCTTGATGCCCTTACTCTTGTGATTTAGAAGCGTGTACTCTGCTCAGCACAAGAGAATTTTGAAAGCAGACACAGTCCTTTGTGGTGGAGGAGCCAGATGGAGTTTTTATTGACTTGTGCCACTGTTGAGCATAATTAGACGGAGGCAAAGAACAACAGACCAGCATCCAGGAGCATGCAGGGCTGAGGGGGACGTCTGGGGACTGTCCCCTAGCCAGGCAAGGGTCAGTACTCAGACTCTGTTCCCCACCAGCTGGCCCGATGACCAGACCCACATGTGACCAGTCCACAGGGACAGTGCAGGGAGCCGGCCGCACTAACCCGACAGAAGCTTCTGACACACCTGTACACAGGAATGGTGGGCTGGCTTACACATCCCTCTGCTTGGTGGACGTTCTTGCAGCTGGCCTCTCAGGGTAACCCTGTTATCCATCACTCGCAGAGATGGGTGACTTCTGAATTCCACCGCCTGCCACTCAAGTCATCAGGGAATGGAAGAGCTCACGAGGTAACCACACCACGTACGCACCTTCCTGGGATTGTTCTGCCTTAAATAGGCACACTGTTACCCTCACGTTGATGCCGGCTCACAAAGGCCTTCTGCACAGTAGAGCAGAGCACTTCTGGGGCCTGTGTCAAACTCACAATTGCCAGCGTGTTCGCACCCATCCTGCGGCTATGGTGCCAGTTCACATTGAGGGGCCCTGGCACCCACATTCACACCCATCCTGTGGGTACCAGTTCATCTCATTGAGGGTCCCCGGCACCCTCGCTGGCTCACCATGTCATCAAAGCAGATGTCCTCCTCCAGTGATGTGTTTTTCCGATGACGGGGTCAAAGCAGCTTATCAAACAATGCTCGGTTCCGATCCATAAGGTTCTTGTGGGAAAATTTCGGAAGCAGATCATCAGGCCTCTCCTCCCGCTCCTGAAGTTTTCTGAAACTTTTCCTCCATGGGTGACCCTCTCAGTATTTGAGAGAGCAGTCCCCGGCTTCCCACATCGCAGCTTCATTTAAGTGGCCACAGTGTGACTGCTAACAGTTCTCCATTAGACCTACCGCTGTCACATCGAGTCTGACTCCAGAGGACCCCCCATCAGGGCTCTGAGGCCGTAACCCCCGTAAGAGGAGACTGGCCGTCCTTCTCCCGTCCAGCGATTGACTGAGTCCAACCATCACCCTTCCGATTGGCACCACGACAGGTTATGCTCTCGTTACCTCGATTCCTGGGTCTCATCTTAGTCTCTGAATTCTTTTCTGAAGATCTCCAAGTCCCAGCCACTGGGTTTTGTGACAGTGCACCACAAACACCACTATTCCTTTTGCCTTGTGTCTTCATTCCCCGTGGCTGCCGCGACTAAACATAAAACAGGTGCATATGGGGATTCAGAAAGATTTCTTGTCTCTCAGTTCGGGAGGCCGGACGTCTGAGATAGAAGTGTGTCTGGCTTGTTCCAGAGAAGCCTCCCCACTCCTCTCGCCCAGTTTTTAGAGGCTCCAGGACTCCTGGGCTTCCAGCTGCAAGTTCCCGGGCCTTGTTCCTCTGCAGCTCTGTGTCCCTTCTGTTTTCATAATGACAGTTCTCAGATGGAATCAAGATTCACTTACTCCAGTGAGAGCAGCTCGCGTTAACTGATAGTATCTTCAGAGGCCCAATTTCCAAACAGGGTCACCTTTACAGGTAAAAGAGTTAAGACTTGAATATACCTTTGTGAAGGACACAAGTTAATTCATAACATTCATTTTAGTACAGTGGATCATAGACCAGCTTGACAAATATATGAGTAGTCACACTCACGTTAATCAAATGTTTACAGTTTGTCACTTCGAATCTACAGCAGTCTCTTCTCCTGCTACCACTCATGAAACAGTTGTACCCAGGAAAGCCTCTGCCTAAGGACGTTCCCTGCCACTGGTGTCTCTCCTGGGTGTTCATCAGAATGTCACTCTGACATCAGAGTTTACTGAAATGTATGTTCACTGTTCAGACTCCTGGTCCACTTCAGCTCCTGGGAGGTGGTGACAGGACATAGTAATGTGACAATAAATTCACCAGGTAATTCCAATGTACACTAAAAAAAACCCGAGATCTACTGCTCTAGAATACATTCAAATATATGTCAACATAACTACAATTTGCACACAGCCAGTACACGGTCCAAAGGGGAATTTTATCCCTAGAAATTATTTCCCAATTCCAAGTATCATTTATATAACCGGAGGAAAGAATGCTTTTCTTCTTGGGTTTGTTGTTGTTGTTGTTGTTACTGTTGAATGTAAGGGCAGCAAAGCGTACACTATTTCAATAAGCTCTGCAAACACAAGACAGTCAGTTGATGATAATCTTCACGTTGTGCTTTCCTTCTATCTTTTCCCAAATGTTCTTGTCATATTCACATGAATTCACTGTTCTCTGAACCTTTGTTCTGACTCTGGATTTACTGTTGTCATTTGATCCCTTGTATTGTTGTTGTTAGGTGACACTGAGTCGAGTATAACTCATGGTGATCCCAGGAACAACAGATCTGAACTCTGTCCTGTCTGCCATCCTCGCAGTCTTCGACACATTTGAGAGCTTATTGCTCCATTTACAGTGTCGATCCATCTGGTTCAAGGTCTTCTTCTCCTTCACCATTCCCCCATCGTCCCAAGTCTGATGTCCTTCTCCAAGGAATAGCCTTCCCTAAGAACATATCCAAAACGTACACAAGATAAAGCTTTGCTGTCATTGCCTCCAAGGAGCACTCTGGATGCACCTGACCCGGGACATACTTGTCTATTCTCTTATTTGCCCCATGGGACATGTGACACTCTTCTCCAGCACTACAGTTCAAATGCACCAATTTTTCTTCCTGTCATCTTTATTTATTGTCCAACTCTCTCTCCCTTATAGATAGCTCTTAAAAATAGCACTATGTTTAAGACAAACTTTTTTTTTACTAAAATGTTAGCTTATTGTTTGATTTACAAAAGACCTCAGAGAATAGTTTTGGTTTATGGTTTGAAATTTAAAGCTTACTACCCTATCATTTCAGGGGTCCTTCCAGCCTCCCCAACTGCAGGAAATCTAGATTCCATGAGAATATAGACCCCTTTTCTTTCTTTTTTTGTTGATATTATTCTGTAGAATCTTTAATCGTAATATTCAGTCACTTGACATTATCCCATTTTTCTGATCTCATAAACAAAGAGTCAGTTCACAGAAATAATGAGTCACTGGTTGCATTTCCTTCTTCTCTTCTTGATTTTTATGATAGATGTCCATCTGCTACAGCCAGTGCAGCTGGGGGCTGTGTTGCTTCTTTTTTTATGGTTCTTAAAAGACCCAAGTACAATAATATGTAATACTTGAAAATTAGAAGTCACATCCCATGGAATAATTGTCAAGTTTGTGCTGAATTTTACTTACTGCTTTAAGAAAATATTAATTTTTAGAATTCACTCTCTAGAGGCATCTCAAACTGGAAACAAACGAGGTTGTCTCAGGCTAATATATTTTCTTCAGTTAAAATAAAGTGTTATTCAAAATAAAGTGAGAGCCAAATAAAAATAGATGCTTTAAAAAACTTGAATATAAAGTGACTCCCACTTTCCGAGGAACGATTTGAAGGGAAAACTTTTCTTATTACATATAAAAGTAAATGTAATCCAGCAGCATTTGGTCATCAGAGTAAATAGGAAATGTTACTGAATTTTTAATTTGGATTTTTATTCTACTGTCCATGACAGAGACAAGAAGGCAACTCCACTCACTGTTAGTTCCCACGAAGCCTCATAAGCTTCACAAACTTTTTCCAAGTTCTCAAATACTGTGTTGATAATGCATGTGAACTATTCAGCTTTTCTTCTATTGTAATACTTCTAAAGAGTTTTGTCAGCTCAGTGATCGTTGGTGTCTCTCTGGAGACTAAGGTGCATCTGATACAGGCCATGGTCTTTGCAATCACTTGTTATGCATCAGAGAGTTGGACAATGACTAGGGAGGATAGAAGGTGAATTGATGCCTTTGAGCTGTGGTGCTGGAGAAGAGTATTGAGGGTGCCATGGACTGCTAGGAAAACAGATTCATCCTGGAAAGGGTTAAACCAGGTGGCTCCTTGGAGGCAAGGATTCTGAGGCTCTGTCTAACATAATTTGGACATGTTGTGAGGAGAGACCGGTCCTTGGAGAAGGACATCATGCTTGGGAGGGTGGAGGGACAGCGCAGGAGAGGAAGGCCCTCTATGAGGTGGATTGATTCAGTGACTGGGGTAATCGGGATGGGTGTGTCGGAGACAGTACGATTGGCACAGGACAGAGCAGAGTTTAGGGCTGTTGTACACAGGGTCACTATGAGTCACAAGCAACTTGACGGCACATAACAACAACAGTGGTCGTTGTGGGTTGAAAGAAAACCATAGAGAGGAAAACACTGCTTTTCTTTGGGGGTAAGGCGTGCTCAGAAGGTAATGCAGTGTGAGCAGAGGGGAACCCCAGCAATCCCAGCATTTCCTTTCACATGTGCCCACTACAGCCCACATCAATGACCGATGTCAGCAATAGAGCCACGCCACATCTCTCTCATCAAGAAACACATTCCAAAATTGCAACAATGAAAGAAAATCAATGGAGGAAGAATTGGGCTATTTCATTCATACAAAGTTAGGCTAAGAATTAGATTGTAAAAAAAGAGTTCTGGTAGCAAACTCAAACTCCGGTACTGTGTGCTTAGTTGGTAGAAACTTATTTATTGCAGTTTGGCTCCAGGGTAAACTCTTCAAGGGATTCTCCTTAACTGAAGACACAGGTGCTGTTGGGTTGTAAACTGCGTTATGTGGGAAGTGGTGCCGTCTTGGAGGGAGACTCTTACCAGCACCAGCAAGTCGAAGTGCTGTTCTTCTTTGATCGGAACAAGTAATCTTAAATCCTTTGATTGTTCTTCATGTAGAGTTTACCAAAGATCAGTTTGGCACAGTTGTTAAGTGCTCAGTTCTTGGCCAAAAGTTTGTGAATCCGAGCTCCCCAGGAGACAGGTGCAGTCATGCTATTCCGTACACATCGCTGTCTAGGAAACCCCGTGGGTCACTATGAGTTCACTAGTCCTTTGGGGTCTCTATGAGTCCGAATTGACTTAATGAAACAGGTTTGATTTTACGGCTTTGAGGAGTTAACCGCTACAAGCTACGCTGTCAGAGTGGAGGAGAAGCCTGCAGTACTCTCTCTCCCAATCTACCCCGTGAAGCCTGGAGAAGGTAGCTGGCAGTAGCATCAGATCTCGACATTCTTCAGCGCATCCTGGAGAAGCACTGTCTTCAGTTATTCACGTAATATGTTCCTATAAAATGCAGTTCCATCCACTTCACCAGCGTTATGGAGAGATGGTGCCCAGCATCCCAGGCAAGCTGGAAGCTGTTTCTCACGGAGCTGAGGAGGCAGGTGGGGAATGGAGGCTGAGCTCCCAAAAAACACGGGATTTTCAGAGACTAAACTTTTGCCTGCGCCACATCACAATATTTTCCTTCACTTTGTATGCATATGAAAGCTGGACCATGGATAAGGAAGGCTGAAGAATTGATGCCTTACTTTATTGGCAAAGAATAATGAATATACCATGGACTATCAGAAGAACAAACATGTCTGTCCTGGAGGAAGTGTGGTAGAATGCTCTATAGAAATGAATATGGTCAGATTGCATTTCCCTTGCTGTGGATGCGTTCTCTTTAGGGACCAGTCCCGAGAGAAGGCCATCCTGTTTCATAAAGGGTCTGAGGAGAAGAGGAAGCCTCCCACTGAGGTGGATTGATACAGTGGCTACAGCAGCGGGGTCCTACGATGCAGAAGCAGGCAGTGCTTCCTTCTGGTGTTAACTTGGTCCAGGAGCCAAGAGAGCTTGACAGCATCAAACACCCCCCCCACCACCACCCCTGCCTGGATGCGCTGAAGGCTGGCAGCCCCTGAGGAGTGCACACACCCTCCCTGACCTGTGCGTGCGGATCTGTAGACCTTGCAAACACTTCGGAGGTTATATTAGCACCACAGATTTTTAAAATAAAAAAAGTGCTCGGAATGCCTGCCCATAAAGGCATGCTCAGAGAAAACAGGACAGAATAGACAGCCTGTTTCGGAGCTGTCTAAATGTGCCATCATTAAGTTGAAAAAATGAAGAGTATTCTGCTAACACATGCACTTAAAGCACCTAAATCCAAAGCCAGCCTTTAATCCATTAATACCTCCCACTGAAAAAGTAACAGACGCTGGCTGCCCACCGAGGAGAAGGGCAGGCATACCTCTTTCCCCTCCTCTCGGATGTTCTCTGTATCACCGCTGTCTAACTCCCCTTGACAGTCCCCAGGGAAAGCTCTGCCGCAACAGAAAGCAGCAAGGTGGGGCCAACAAAAGACATTCCAACCGAAATGTCTGTGGATGGAGACGTTCTTTCCAAGATTCCCATTCCCCCACGCCCCCAATCAGCCAACTCCAGTTGCCTTCATTTGCATTTTCATAGTTACCCTATTTCAAACTTAAAATTATAGACTTTTCCCAGCTGCTTTTTAAATGTTACATTATAATTTTGAGGAAGCATCATACAGTAATTACATTTAATAGACGCAGAATTGATTGAAACACTTAGCTGGGACAAAGAGCCCAGACCTAATTTTGTAAACATGTTATTGTACAGTAACCCCCAATGAGTTTGTTCTTAAATCTCCTAATTAATTTTTAATTAAAAAGCTCAAAGATGCTATTACATTTGTTGTTGTAAATGGCAGCCTCACGCAAGCAGAAACGGCCTAGCAGAGGGGACAGGTACGCCCGTTAGAATCCGTGTTAATGAGAACTGCTGCCTTCAGGACTTCTGAGATGCAGACTGGGGCAGAAACGACCCTTTCAGGGAACCGTCAGATGGAGGGGATTTTTCTTAACTTGTAAAGATATGTGTACACGGAGTGTGATGAGTTTGTATACGACAAGCTGTCTAAACCTTTATTTAAACACATCCTTCTTCCGCCCTTTCCAATAGCCAGCTAAATATAGCTTGTGCGTTCAGTGGTAAATTATATTTAATACTTCCCCAAGCCAAAGAAGGCATTTGCTTCTTGCAATGATGAATCTCTCACTCCTATTCAAATGCCATTCTAGTGATGTTAGAGCGCTCCCCTCCTCCCCAGCCCCTGCCTGGGCAGCCACAGCCACCCTCTCCATTTTAATGTCTCCATCCAGCAAAAGCCTGGTTGTAATCCAGTAATTGAAATGCTTGTGTTTCTCTGGGGAGGCAGGTGATGTCACAAATGGAATTATTAATAGCACCCAAAACAGCAAGTGTCTCTTTGCAATGATGTGTCTTAATCACGGGAAGGAGAAGACTTGAGAAAGTCTCTCCAGGTCCCTCTCCCTGTCTGTAACGCAGCCAGGACAGGGCATCATCACAGGACCGATGGTCACCTTCCTGCTGCTCGGTGAAGAGCCAGGTGGGTGATTGTTGGAAGTCACTAAGAACTAAGCACACCTTCTTAATTAAAAGGAAAAGTTTTCATCACCTTCATCCTTGTTGTCCTTAAAAAGACAAGGCTGAGAACATGCATATGCACCCATCTGGGAACATGTTTATACTTCTCCTTTTTTTTAGGAAAGGCCCCAGTGACATTGGCGGATTCCTGGCCAGAATCCCTAGGCAGAACTCTCTGCTGTCACTTCTCTTTTGTGTCGTTTATCTCCCTGAGCCGGGTTCCTCAGTTTCTTCACTGCTGACATTGAGATCACACCATTCTCTGTGGCAGAGGGGTACATGGGAGGCTGGCTGTCCTGGGCACCTAGGATGTTGGGTAGCATGTTGGACATCGGATCTTTTACACCAGTAGCAGACCTCCCCTCTAGTGCTGATAAGAAAACCCTCCTACAAGTTGACAAAGCTCTTCTAGGATGGGGACAAAAAGTGCTGCCCACTGAGAGCCTGCATTGTAGATGAGTAATGGTTGACCCCATTTAGGAGGGCTTCAATTGGCAGCACCATGATAGATGGAGAAGAGATTGAGGTTGTTAACAGTTACAGCTTGCTCGGCTCCACAATCAACACTCTTGGCACCGGCAGTTAGGAAATCAAAAGACAAATTGCACTGGGAAAATCTGCTGTCAGGGACCTCTCCAGAGTACTGAGAAGCAACGATGCCAGTCTAGAGACTAAGGTGCACCTGATCCAGGCCATGATATTTGCAATTACTTGTTATGCATCAGACACTTAAACATTGACTAGAGATGACAGAGAACTGATGCCTTTGAGTTGTGGTGCTGGAGAAGAGTATTGAACATACCACAGAATGCCAAGAAAACAAATAGGTCTGTCTTGAAGAGGATGAAATCAAGTTTCTCCTTGGAGGCTAGGATTTTGAAGCTTCATCTAACATAATTTGGGCATGTGGCCAGAAAGGAACGGTCCTTGGAGAAGGACATCATGCTCGGGAGGGTGGAGGGACAGTGCAGGAGAGGAAGACCCCAGATGAGATGTATTGATACAGTAACTGGAACAATGAGTGTAGGAGTATTGGAGTCAGTGAGACCAGCTCAGGACAGAGCAGGCTTCAGAGTTACTGTACATGAGGTCACTATGAGTCACCGGTGACTAAATAGCACATAACAACAACAACAGGGACACCTGAGAGCCCCATAGCACAGTAGGTACATTGGGTACTAACCAAAAGCTGAGTATCTGGGAAACGGGGATTAACTCTAGCAGGAATCAGACCATACTTGTTGTCCTGTCCCAGTTGATCATGTCTCATGGTGACCCCACATGTGCAGAGTGGAACTGTCCCATTAGATTTTCAGGTTTGTGACCGATCATCAGAAGAAACTGATCAGACTTCTCTCCCAGGTACCCCTGAGAGGGCTCGAACCAGCAACCTGTAGCTTGCTAAAAACACTTACCCACTTGCACCTCGTGAACTAGAAGAGCTGATTGTGAACCCACCTCGACTAGAATCTATAGATCATTATGGCAAATATGGGCTAGCTGAAATTGGATTAGGTCTGTCAGAGACGGCGAGGTTGGCTCAGGACGGGGCAGGTTCCAGAGCTAATGCACATAGGATCGCTGTGAGTCACAGATGACTTGATGGCAAATAACCACCACCACCACCACCAATGGCTGGGGAGTTAGCTCTGACTCTTGTTGGCCTACTATGTGTCGGAGAGGGGGAGGGAGAGGGAGAGAAAGGGTAAGGAGGGGAAGGGAGAGGAGAGGGAACAGGAAGGGGAGGAGGGGTGGGAGAGTGGAAGTACTCAGCATGGAGCTTCTGTAGGGTTTCCAGGAGCACAGTTTTTCCAAAGTGGACCTCCAGGCCTTTCTTCTGAGGCACCTCTAGCTGGACTGGAGCCACCCACCTGCCAATCAGTGCCCAAGCACATTAGCTTCTTGTATCACCTGGGGACTTCAGCTGATTTGGGTAAGAATAGCATTTCCTGCTGCCCAACAGTGGTTACCTCCCAGTGCAGACCAGGTAGTGTTGACTCCTCCCTGAGACTCCCCTGCTGGTGGCCCCCACAGGAAAACGGGGTCCTGCCTTAGGTGCTTCAAGGTGGCCCCTCTCCTTGTCTTTCCCAGGTGAGACGCTCTTCCATTTTCCTCTCCCAAAGTCTCTATTTTTAGTTCTTCCACAGAGATGCCTTGTTCAGGTAAACATTATTCAGCAAGTACACACACCTCTGGTGATAGCTCGCGCTGTCCTGCCCGAGGGGACGTTACAGTCTGTCTAAGGAGTGGGGCCGGCCAAGGACAAGTGTGGCTGTGCACCATCTAGAGAAGGGACGTTGAAACTCCTTCAGCCATTTGTCAGGCATCCCCCAGAATTACTGAATGTCTGACAGTTAATATGGTAATTATAAGCCCTTCTTATCTGTTACAAGACCCTATTCCAGGGAGGACTCTGTTGGGAACCTGAGAGCTGGCCAGTCCTTCCTGATTCTGTCTTGTTCAGGTTGGAGGTTTGCAGCAAGCCTGTATCTCACACCCTGATCAGTGTCTTTATTCCGATGGCATGTGCTCGCTTCCGTCTCTCTATCCTCGTACATTTCAAAATTTCGCATCAGGCTTTTCCCACCTGACAGACTACAGTCTAGAGTCAGTATAACTCTTTATAAGAGGCACAGCGGTTGGGGGATTCTGACTCTAGGTGACCCGCCCTCCCTCCCTGGGGTTTCTGAGGGTGTAAATCTCTACCAGAGGAGATGGCCCTCCATTCTCCCAAAGAGCAGCTGGTGGATTGGAACGTCTGACCTTTCCATTAACAGCACAATAACTCACCACACCACCCACGATTCTTTTTATGAACACCATGATAGTGTAAAAACTATTCTATGTGCTGGGAAACTAAAACCATATGCAACCTGCTTTATTTTGATCTCAGATTGACTGAGGCAGCCTGGAACTTAGCCCACGGCGTCTCCGAGGCATATGTATTTGTGGTGGTGGTTGTTTTTAGTGGCATGGAGCCAGCCATGACTCATAGTGACCTAGAAACAAGAGATCAGAGCCTTGTTCCGTCCAATGCCATTGCCACCATCCCTCTCATGGTTAAGTCATCTTTACAGTCCCTGTGTCAACCCACCTCATTCATGGATATTTCCCTGCATGGTGTCCTTTTCCTGACAACATCTCCAAAGTATCCCTAGAACTAGTTACCATGTCTACATAGACCTGCTCAACTGTCATGAAAATCCCCAGCTTGGTGTTGCATTTCACTTCTTGGTGGGGAGGGGCCAGAGGGGCAGAGCAGCCTCGATGTCCTTCCTCTTCTCAGCTGCATCCTCGGCCAGAGTGGTTTCCACGTGAGCGTCTCTGCACCCACTTCTCCTGGCGCCCGCCTCCCCTCAGCCTCCATCTCTCAGGAATGCCTGGCAGGTATTTGGGCCCGAATTATCTAGGTCACTGCAGACCGAGTTGCTGGGATTTGAGCTGTGGCTTTGAAATTGGAATAAGTGTGTCAGCAATTCTTAAGGCACTAACCTTCCGAGGCTCACAGGGAGCAGCCTGGGTGAGAGGCGGTGAGTTTTAAACGAAGATCACCCTAAATCTGGATGTCTGGGCCTGAGCTTTTAGACATGCTCCGCTGAGCCACTACCATCGCGCTCCCCGCACAAGGAGCTGGGCTGGTCGGCTTCGTTTGTTGTTTTTTATTTTTACTCTCTTAAGTTAAACTGTTCCAGCCTTCCCTATTCCTTCATGGAAGGGAGTCCTGCAGGTCCTGCCTGTCATTACCCGTCAGCCCTCAAGGGGCGCTTCAAACCTGCAGCTAAAAGAAATAAGTGCTTCTCTCCTACTGGGCTGTCATTAAACTTAGCATCCTAGACCCTGGTGCATAAAGGAGCTTAATACGCCTCTGAGCTGATGCCAATTCATTCTGTTCACAAAGACGGTGGTTGGGAAACGTCTGCAGAATATGCCCCATGTCTACCCTGTGGATCCATCAGGAAGACAAACTGGGCCAGGCAGGATTCAGTGCAGCAAAACCCAAGCTCTCCCAGTGCCCTCTCTTCCTGTGCACTCTCTCTGATGCAGCACTGCTGGGCCATCTCTCTCTCTCTCTCCTCTCTCTGATTCATCATTGCTAGGCCGTCTCTTTCTCTCTTATTCAGCATTGCTGGGCCATCTCTCTCTCTCTCTCCTCTCTCTGATTCATCATTGCTAGGCCGTCTCTTTCTCTCTTATTCAGCATTGCTGGGCCATCTCTCTCTCTCTCTCTCCCCCCCCCCTCTCTCCTCTCTCTCTGATTCAGCATTGCTGAGCCAGCATGCTCTTTGGAGGCAAGGCTTCCTATCACATACTTTGGGCATGTTGCTGGAGAGGTTATTCCTTAGAAAGAGACATCATGCTTGGAAAGAGGATCAGCCACAAAGAACACGCGCATCAATGAGATGGATTGACACCCTGATAGCAGCCATGGGCTGGTTTGTGTTAGAGTGGACGAGGACGGCACAGCACAGGACAAGGTTTCGCGTCTGCTGTTTAGAGAGTTGCTATGAGTTGTACTCAGCTCGATAGCAGCTAACCAGAACGACAAAGCATATCTGTCTCTTTCACAGACTGGGGAAATGTAATTGGCAATGGCATATCTGATAAGAAACTCAAAGCTAAAATTAAAAGAATACTCCAGCATCTCAGCAAGAAAAAGGTAAACAACCCAATCACAAAATGGGCACAAGATATGAACAGACACTTCACCAAAGAAGACATTCGGATGGCAAACAAACATGAAGAAATACCCAAGATGCCCAGTTATCAGAGAGATGCAAATCAAAACAACTATGAGATACTGTCTCACCCCAGCAACACTAGCAAAGTTCAACAGAGCAGCAAACAACAAATGCTGGCGAGATTGTGAGAGTCTGGAACTCTCATTTACTGTGGGTGGGGATGTAAAAGGCACCGCCACTATGCGAGAAGGTCTGGCACTTTCTAAACAGTCGGAAACAGAAATACCATTTGACCGAGCAATCCCACTACTGAAAAGATATCCTAAAGAAGCCAGAGCCGTGTACTCTGCTCTGATTCAGCATTGCTAAGGTGTATCCCCCTTTATCTTTCTCACTCTCCTCCCCCTTTTACTCTCTCATATGAGGGACCTCTCATGACAGACCCCACCTTATGCAAATAGATTCTCTCCCCCTGAAGACAGGCAAAGGCGGGTCAAAAGCTGAGGCACTGAGCAGTGATTGCCCATGGACTTCACTGAGGACGTAGCCTAGCATCATCTTCAGTGCTTCTGTACAGCGCCGTCTCCATGAAGATTCCCGCTGCCCTCCGTCACGTGGGGCAGACTCAACCAGCAGCAGCCAGGACAGAAAATGGCCATGGGTCCTTTTATTCTCGTGCCTTTATCCTCTTCTCTCAAGGCATCAGCTCCGTTTCTGCCGGGTAACATCTGGGAAACATGGTCTGACTGTACTAGGACTGGGCTCAGCACTTGATACGGGTTAAAGGAATCTCCCCTTCCGTCAACACTGTAAGATGCAAAGCATCATTATCCATTGACAGGTGGGGAATTGAGCCCCAGAGAGGGTCAAGTGTCCCAGGCCACCTGGCTAGTGAAATGCAGAGAGGACAGGAAACCAGGTGGCCTGGCTCGGTCCCTAGGATCCTAGGCGTCAAGTCGTATTTGACTTGATAGCACCTAACAGCAACAATAACAAACCATCTCTCCCTCTTTTTATTTTTTCTGATTGAGCATTGCTAAAGTGTACCTGCCCCCGCCCGCCCCCCGCTTATATACTAGGGAACTCAAGGACCCTCTCCAGATCTTTCTAAATACTTCCAAAGAAGTGTTTACCTTTCTTTACTGACAAAATGCACAGCCCAGGCAAGGTGCATTCAACATACCACGAACTGGCTGAGTAATGAACAGATCTATTTTGGAAGAGGAGCTCTGGTGGCCTAGTGGTAAAAAGCTGTGCTGCAACCCTGAAGGTATGCGGTTCGAATCCACCACCTGTGCTGTGGGAGAAGGGTGGGAAGGCTCACATGTGAGTGACTGCCTCTGAACCCCCCCTGGAGGGTCAGCTGTGCATCAGTTTCGACTCCAGGATCCCAGCAGCAGCAATCCTGGGAGAGGGACAGCGGGAATCCCCTGGAGGAGGGATGGTGGTCAGATCTGCTCTCAGGGGTGTCAGACACATTACCCGGAGGTTCCAGTCCCTGGACAAGGACAGCACGTTTGGAAAAGTGGAGGGTCGGGGCAAAGAGGGAGATTTTCAGTGGGACAGATTGACACACAGTGACTGAAATAATGGGTTGGAACAGGAATTTTATGAGGATGGCCTAGGGCCAAGCAGCTTTTTGTTCTTGCACTTCATGTTGCCCAGAGAACCATGCCTACAAACCTAGCAACAACAATGGCAATGACACGTGTGTATATACCTGGGAATGAAGATGTGCTGAGGCCAACAAGGTCACAAGGCACAAAACCATGCAGAGCCAGAGGACCATAGAGAGAAGGGTGCGAAGTGAGCCTGGTCATGGCCGGGTCCCCGGGCTGTTGCTTATATCAACAGGTGCTCCCCACTGCTGAATCCCAGAATCACTGTAGGTCCCCAAAATGACCCAAGGTAGACACCTTCACTGATTTCTATTCTCCTCAGAGAAACCAGAAGTAGGTCCCCCTCTGTACAAGGTGAAGACCCTCCAGCGTGGAGTCTGTGAAGGTGATTCTAACCTCAGAAACTGAGGGGAGCCGGAGGGGAGCCTCTTCCATCAGCCGAGTTCACAGTGACTCTGGAAACTCCCAGCCCTCAGAGGCAGCTGATCTCTGGCTGCCCGGCAGCTGACCATCACTACTCAGCGGAGCTGGACCTCTGAGGAGGAGGAAGAAAAGTCTCTGCATTTCCAGAGTGTTCGCAGCATAAATAAGACATTGCCAAGTAATGGCACAGTGACAGCTTTGGTCTGAGTGTGGGAAGACGTGATTATGCAGGAATAATTCATGGCTCGGTACTGTCAGTCCTATTTATGTGATGCTCAACTGTCAAGTTCTATGAAGCCAGACCCAGGGTGTGCCCGACTGCCGACCGAATTCACTTCTGGTCCCAACATCCTGGGAGATTACAAATTATCATTTACTCAAGTAGAGTCTTAGGAAGCCTAAGATTTAGCTCCACATAAATGCAGCCCCGTCCTCCAAGACCATAGTCAGGGCTCCATCATTGTTGGGGCTCCATTCACCCTGACCCCAACACGTCCACTCATTCCCAACAGGCGTGTGTGTGTGTGTGTGTGTGTGTGTGTGTGTGTGCGCGCGTGTGTGTTCCAGATCAGAGCTTTTTACCCAGAAAGGCATAAAGCTTTTTCTCTGCCTGCAGGGAAAGATATAAGCCTGTGCTCTGTGTTACTGAGAAAGAAGAAATTACGTGAGGCTTTGGGGATGAGAGTACGTGCTCATCAGCCTCTGGTGGGGGGGAGGTGAGGGAATTACTGAGTGAAGGAAGCATCTCTCAGCACCATCTTAAAGAAATGTCCTATTTCACAGAAATGACACTCAACGTGCACAGTTTCTGAGGACCCCGGCCCTCTCTTTGTGCTCATTTCCCGCATGCACTGTCCTCCTTCTACGTGGTTTGTCTAAGGGCGGGGTAGAGGAGGAAACACGGTGCACGTCCAGGTGCCATTCTGTGGACGGAGCTCTGAGGCCTCTAAGAGGCTGGCAGGAGAGCTGAGGAGAGCAGTCGTTTGCCCCAGATGTTTTCTAAACCAGTGCTCTTAGAGATGGCTCCTGAAGGGCTGTTCAGCCTGTCTACACCAGCTGCTGCCGATCCCCAAACTGTGGACACAGAAAGGCTGCATTTCCCTCCTGGAGCAGAGAGGCCCCATGCTCACCTGGAATGCTGCAAAATGAAAGAGCAAAGCCAGGCTGCTAATAGCCAAAGACTTCCAAGTCAAAGGCTCAGAGGAGGCAGGGTGGCTAAATAAAAATCTAGAGCCAGGTTGTGGGGCCCAGGAGTGGGGGTGGGGTTAAAGGCTGAGCTGCTAATTGCAAAGATCAGTATTTAAAGCCTGCCGGTGCCTCTGTGGGAGGAAGATGAGATGGTGTGTTCCTATTCACATTTACAGCCTCTGAAAGGCAATGAGGCAACTCTAGTCCATTCCATTCCATTCCATTCCATTCCATTCCATTCCATTCCATTCCATTCCATCCCATTCCATCCCATTCCATTCCATTCCATTCCTCTCCACTCCATTCCATGGCATTCCATCATTCCATTCTGTAGTATTCGATTCTACCCTGTAGGGTTTCTATGAGCTAGAATCTGCCCAGTGACCATATGTATCTGCAAAGTTCTCTGGCTCCAGGGACATCTTACCTACATGTCCTAAGAATATCCTCCTCCCACCACCACCCCTCAGACAGGTGTAGATAGGGCCACAGGGGTCAATCCAAGAGAAGGACACAGACCACCGAGCCTGTCAGCCTCCCTGTGGAAGGTGGGGCGATGGGGTTCAGTGACATGCACCCATTATGATGAATCATGAAGCCGAACACCCATCGCCTTTGAGTCATGGTTTTGGTAAAGCATATCGGCTGCAGCCCGGACCAGCAGACGCAGCAGCGAACCTGTCTTGGAAGAGGGTAAGCCTGGAAGGAGCTGAGCCTTGGCCTCACGTAGGTCGGACGTGCCACCAGGAGTACCAAGGCTGCGGGGGGAAGAACCTGCTGGTGAGGTACACAGTCAGTGAGGAAGAGGAGGGCCCTTAACAAGATGAGCAACGGTGAGTGCACAGACGGCTCGAGAACAGGTCCTGCTGCGAGGAGGGTGCAGAATGGGTGGTGACTCTTTCTGGTCTGCACAGGGCCACCGCTTATCAGGGGTGAGAGGGCAGCCCCCCAGAATGGCAGCAGGAAGTCGGCCCACTGTGACCACAGCAGAAAGGAAGGCTGTGAAGCCAAGAGGCAGCACCACTCCCCTCAGCGCTTCCCTCGGCGCTGGGAGAAGTGCATCTGGTCATGTTGCTGGACGATAATCACACCTGTCATTGGTGCTGGTTCTGATTCGTGCACTGTTTCGGCCCTTGGACCTTCTCCGCAACCCGTGACGGGCACGGCCATGTCCAGTGTATACTGCCCATGCCACCCCACCTCGAGGCACTGCTCCCAGCACTCCCTGGTTCAACCCTCCACGGGGATCTACAGTGTGTGCTTTGCCCATGTTGTGCAGTAAACACCAGACCTCTCTTTTTCAGATGGGAAGTTCCACCAAAACGTGTCCGCCACGGGTGACCCGTGGCCGAGCTTCCAGCTCACAGCAACACGTTAACTATGGATGCTTATAAACACGTGAACACGCTGTCTCAGATCACACTCTCCAGAGGAGTTTTAAGTACCTAAGCCTGTTGGTTACAGCACCAAGCTGATTGCAAACAAGAGCTGAATAAAGAGCCTTGATGACAGACAGCTGAGACTGAGCGCAGAGTAGCTTTTCTGGGGGTTGGTGGGGGGAGTTTTCAGGATTCTACCAGCACCACTCGGACTCTGCTGCTTCTCCCAGCCTCCACCCACAAACCCAAGCTGACCTCAACCCACACAGCTCCCAGCACACACTCAACTCTCTCCACACAGCCCAGAACCAGCACGGATAGCTCTGTCTCCCCAGCTCTGAGATCCAAGCAGTGCTTGGTTCCTTGAAAAACAAAGTCCTCTCCAGCCACCTCGCCTGTGCAAAAGCCGAAGCGATCTTCTAGATGGTTCTTCCTGAAAACAGCATTATCATTGTCCATCCTCCTCCCTCCCAACTTCAGTGTCAAAGATCTGGGTGAGTCTTACCTTTCTTCTCCCTACAAGGCACAGTTTATCCATCCACGTAAATGTTCACACAATTGTTTCCTCCCGCCGGATGCAATGCTCCTCCACGTCCGCTCTGACCATGTGTAGGAGCCACTGGGGTCAGTCCGAACTTGTGAGCTCACTTTGCAAACTCAAGTCATAGTCAGCAAGTCCTCATTCTAAATAACTGTCTGGCTTCAATGAGAGGATGAGATTGGCTGCATTTCCGAGAGAATGAGCTCGCTGGCTGGTTCTTGGGAACAAGAAACCATGGTCCTGCAGAGTTGGAGACCTCGGGGGACAAGGGAGTAAAAGGAGGCGATAAGGATGGCTGGAGAATCGAGGCAGGTTTTCTGTTAGAGAAAACACCGCGCTGGCCTCCTTGGTACGTGAGGAAAGTTGGAGAAAGCTGTGTCCCTGCCCAGCTTGCCCGTAACCCTGAATCAAGCCCAGCAGGAGCAAATGAATACATCGCAGTCATGTCCCTATTATTTTTCTGTATCTCCAATTTATTCAGGGAGCAGGAGAGATATTTAACAATTACTTAGCAGCCTTCTTTACAAAACTGGAAGATGAATACAGATAATGCTCCAGAAGATTATTGAGAGCAGAATATTGAATTATCTGTGGATGGGAGCCAAGGGATGAATAATTCATTCACCCCTCCTCAGGTAGCAGCCCCACCAGGGTGAGCCCCACGAGGCTGCAGGGCCGGGGCTGTGGGCGGGGTGGGCCGGGAAGGGAGGGCACGCTGACATCCTGCCACCACCACCACCCCCCGCTTGCAAACAGAGCTGTGCGTGGAACTTGCTGGCTGCCAACAGCTGCATATCAACCGTCCTGCTTTCTGCAGAGCATATTTAATTCCTGCATCGCTGTGGACAGCAGTCGGTAATGAAGCCGTTAAATGCAAGAGAGAAGACTGGCTGCCAACCTTCTCCATTAAATTCAGGTACTTTGGCACATCCCTAATTAAGACTGGGAGGCTTGAGTTCCAACTGACAAAGCACTCCATCCCCACGATACGAGACAAGAGCGCTGGAGGGCAGAGCTAATACAGCGAGTGGGTAATGGTTTGGATAATTCCAATAAAGATTTCTAGTTACAGTGGATTGTAGAGGTTAACCGGTGCTCACCAGAGAGCGAGCCTGGGCCTGGCTGTGAACAGGGTCCCCTAGACCTGTGCAAGAGTTGGTGTAGATGCAGTTAGGGAAGGCTACGCTAGGTCCTTCTGAGGACTCCACCCATAGTGTCCTTGGATTCAAGATCCCCGTTCCCTAACCTAACGGTTTCAGTCCTCGGAGACAGACGTCATGCCAGAAAAGGTTTGTGAAAAAGAGAAAGACCTTCAAGGGGATAGATTGACACAGTCACTGCCGCAAGAGGCTTGAGAGTGACAGAGGTCGTGAGGACGGCACGGGACAGGGCAACATGCAGATCTGTTGTCCTCAGCGTCCCTACGAGTCGTAGTTGATTAGATGGCACCCAACAACAACAACAACAATGATGTCTCCCTCTAAGCCCTAAAATCTTTATCCTAAAAGATCTCCAACTCAATTCTCTTTGTTGTGGTTGGATGCCATCAGCTCACAAAATTCCACATGTCACAGCAAACCTGCCCTGAGTTTTCTGGGCTGTGACCTCCAGAGACGCAGCTGGCCAAGCCTGACTCCTGTGGAGCTCGCAGACAAACTTGAACCACCAGCTTTCAAGGGCTTAACCACTGTGCCACCAGGACTCTGTGAAGCCCCTGAGCCAATGCTATCATCAGCCATCAAGTTGACTATAACCTATAGTGACCCGATGAGCAATGACTCTGAACCTTGCCCTGTCCTCACCACACCTGATCCCATTACCACGGTCACTGCATCAATCTTTCTCATGGCAGGACTTCCTCTCCTGAGCTATCCCTCCACCTTTCCAAGGATAATATCTTCCAAGGACCGGTCCCTCCTGGTGACATGTCCAAAGTATGTGAGACAGACCTTTAAAACTCTTTCCTCCAATGAGCAAATTGGTTTCATCATCTCCAGTACAGAGAACAACAAACAGAAATCTCGTTTCTACAGAAAAAGCGGGTGGCCAGCCATTCCCTGGAGGGGCTGTATTATTTTCCACTCATTTGGAAATCTGGAGAAAACATTTTGACATTTGCTGATTATCCCAGTTTTTCCCCTGAGGAGCAGCTCAGATTCATTAATTTTTAGATCTGTATCTAAGAAACACTTGTCCGATAGGAGAGTGGGGAGGGCAGGTGGGGAGAAGACGCTTTGTTGAGCTAAGACCACGGGAGCTTCGGAGAGGCAGCCGTGTTCAGATCCCAAGAAACAAACTCAGGAAGAATGAACAGAGGAGGGAGGACCCAGGGGGTGCTGGCTGGTGTCCTGGTCCATGAACTGGGGAAGGAGGACAGCAGGGGGTGCTGGCTGGTGTCCTGGCCCATGAACAAGGCAGGAAGGACCACAGGAGGTGCTGGCTGGTGTCCTGGTCCATGAACTGGGGAGGGAGGACCACAGGGGGTGCTAGCTGGCCTCCTGGTCCATAAACAAGACAGGAAGGACAGCAGGGGTGCTGGCTGGCCTCCTGGTCCATGAACTGGGGAGGGAGGACCACAGGGGGTGCTGGCTGGCCTCCTGG
>NW_006399943.1:2721868-2736133 GCF_000299155.1 Elephantulus edwardii | reverse complement strand
GGTCCATGAACTGGGGAGGGAGGACCACAGGGGGTGCTGGCTGGTGTCCTGGCCCATGAACAAGCCAGGGAGGATGGCAGGGGTACTGGCTGGCTTTCGGTCCACCATGGAGCATCCCAGCCCTGCATATGTCATTAGTGTCACCTGCGGCCAGCAGGCTTGTCTGCCCATCATCCAGGTGAGCACTTAACTGCTTGTTGTTGGGCCATAAAGCTGGAATTTATTCAGTGACTTGAGTAGATTCTAGAAGATGCCTGCATTGGGTTTCCTGGGGTGACCACTGGTGACCTCTGGGTCTTTCTCCTCTAGAGCTGCAGAGCGGTTTAAAGCACCAACCTTTTGTATATCAGCTGAGTTCTTAACCAGTGTACCATCATTGACTTAACTCATGTAAAATCTTTGCTGTCAATCCTGTTCCAAGTCACAGAAACCCCGCAGGACCGAGCAGAAGTGCCCCCTGAGCTGGTCAAGGCTCTGCATCTTCATGTCACCGGCATGCCTCAACGTTCTGGGGAGCTGCTGGGTTCCACCCACAGACCTTTCATTTAGCAAACAAAGGGGTCCCTCCTCACCCCTGGCTGAGCCGCACCAGGGTTCATCCCGCTAGGGCAAGTAGGATGATTCCAAGGGGTTGGCATCAGGCCTAGCTTGACACGTAACTCCACACAAAACCCTACAAAGAAATCAGCCCCAGCCCTGCTCCTGCCCCACTCGCCTCCAGTCCTCGTCACCTCCTGCTCCTCTCACCGACCTCACTCACCTGCCCTGCTCCACTCACCTGCTCCATTCATCTTCCCTGATCACCTCTCATCCCACATCCCACTCGCTGGTCCCGCTCACCTGTCATGATCCCCTGCCCTGTTCAGTCCAGGCTCCCCTGGGTCAGTTGCAGGCTGCCCATCCCAGCCTTTCTTCCCTCCTGTCCTCTTGCCCCAAGAAGCTTACATTTTTTATACTGCTCACTCATCAATGACCAAACAGGGTTTCCGCATTTCAGAGTGTTTCTTTGGGAGATTTTGGCTTAAGAGTGGGCAACGTGGCACATTTGTGACTCTTTTTGAGGCTTTAGAGAATCCCAAGAGCCAGCTTCAGAGCAACTGACTAGGAAAGAGGTCCTGTGGTTAGGCGCTGGGACAGAAAAAGAAGAAATAGCAGGCTGCCCTCAAGTCCAGAGTGGGCACATGGAGACAGGTTTGAACAGGCAGGTGCGTGGATGAGGAAGGCAGTGGTCAAACGGCAGTTGGCCAAGACACCACCAAGAACATGGGGCCTCTGGGTGGGGCTCAGATGAGGACATTGCCAGAGGACCGTAGTCTCCAGAGCTCCAGTTTCCCTGCTTCGTGAACGTCTGTGAGCTAATCGGAGTGGATGGTGAATGGAACCCCTATGCGTTATTAACAACACTGTAACGGCGATAGAAATCATCATTGAAACACTGCAAGACGCCTTGAATTGCAATCCAATTGCAATAATCACTGTTATTGTGGGAGTGAGTTAGCAAATGATTTTATGTTAATAAAGCGATGAGCAAAGAGCAGTTCAGTGACTGCACGTGTGAGCCCTGCTCTGACTGGAGGGTGTGAAGGGTGTGGGGGCCAGTGAGAAGGGAGAGGGAGAGAATATCTACATGCACAAGGCCTGAAACAGCAACTCCACTGACAGGCCACTGCGCACTGAAGAGGGAAGAGCAGATCGGTGGGCTCCTCGGACGCTGAAGTTCTATTAACACCTGAAAGGTTGGAAGGGATGGAAGCTGCAGCCTGGTTCAGACAAACAGAGCAGCTGCAAGCAGGAGGGACAATGACAGCCAGCGTCTGGGGACCATGCCATCCTGCATGACTGTGTTGCTGTGATGCTGAGAAGTGTTGAGAGGTCAGCCAGTGTATCATCCTGCATGACTCTGTGTTGCTGTGATGCTGGGAAGTGTTGTGAGGTCGGTCACCGTGCCACCCTGTGTGACTGTGTCGCGAGTGATGCTGAAACTTCCGGCTGATAGTGACCTCGTGGACAATGGCGGGGAGCCTGGCCCGCCCCACCCTCGCGATCTCACTGTCTTACGCCCCTCGCTGCACTCATCGTGTCACTCCACCTCACCGAGGGTCTCGTGCTTCTGCAGCCCTCTGCTTTCCCCAGCATGATGTCTGTCTCCAGGGACTGGCTGTTCCTGTTAACATGTCCGGAGTATGTCAGATGCCCCTGGTCTCTAAGAAGCACACTGTTTGCACTTCCTCCAAGACTGATTCCTTTGTTTTTTTGGCAGTTCATGGTATATCCTGCATTCTTCAGTATCACGCCACAGTCCAAAGACATCAGTGCTCCAGTCCTCCTTATTCACTGTTGGACTTTCACATGCAGTTGAAGCAATTGCAAACATCCCAGCTTGAGTCAGGCACACCTTAGACGAGGCTAATGAGATTTTATGTAGCAGTAGAATCGTCTGTGGTGGACAGGTTCAGCTGAGCTTACAGACTAAGACAGACTAGGGAGAAAGGGTTTGTGATCTGCTTCCAAAATCCAGTCCAGGAAGACTTGGTGACTCACAATCCAGCGTTGTCTAGTTCACTTCGGGCTGCCCAGGAGGGGTCCACACTGCAGGAGGACATCATGTTTGGTGACTAGAGGGATGGGAAGAGCCTGAGTGCGATGGGTTAAACGTGCTAGTAGCCATGACGATGACAAACGTGAGCATTGCTTTGTTCTGTTGTAAGGTCATCATGATCCACAGTCGACCAAACACCATCCACCAGCAGTAGATCTCATGTGTCTCCACTCTTCAGAATGCATCCACTGGGATCTGTTCTCCCTTTAACACCTTAATCATACAATCATCCTGGTCCCCCTCACTGTATAGAGCAGGTGTGGACCCACAGGGGTCAGCAGCCAACCCCGGCGGCGTGGAGCTGGAACGTGAAGCCCAAGACGGGCTGACCTCATCTTCTGTGTTCTTGGCGAGATCCGGGGCAGTGATGTGAGAACAGCAGAATTAGATAGGATTTCTCGTGAAGGAGGACGTGGAGGAGAAAGAGGAGCAGAAAGCCAGTCATATGGAATGAAAAACATGCACAGTCTCACTCCTACAAGGTTAACCTTTTAATACAGAAATAATTCGATGTTAATGTGCTTGACTTTCAACTTTCTGCTGCACTATGGTGGAAGCATATGGATCTGATTGCTATTTTAAATGTCACAAAGTGGATGCATTTCGGAGTGAATTTCTAAATCATGTGCTGCTTGCTTCCTCCTCCTCACATGGCTGCTTTTTTTTTCCAAGAAAAATAAGATGTGGCCTCATACATCGCCTTCTAATGAAATTTTCATTTATTTATATGTTCTGCACTCCACAACTTCACACAGATAAAAATAGAAAAGCTCTCAGAAGACTTCCAAACCAAATTAACCTGCAACATACAGTCAAGTTTATTCTTTTCTGACCATTGCATCTATGAAAAAGAATTCAGGAAATATCAAGGAGCTTGTTTTTCTCTCTCCTCTCTTGTGTTTTTCTTCACAAGCTGACAATTCGTGAGCAGTCTGTATTTTCTAGGTGTGATACTAAGCGTCTAACAAGGATAATCTTATTCAAATCAAAGCACCCCATAAGGTTGGTAGTATTTGCACTCACACTTTATTTTGCTGCTTTGTCAGTTGTCTTTAATGTGGCTCCCACTTTACCACCCAGAGGGAAGGCTGCTGGTTTCCGCAACACCTCAGGACCATTGCTTCTCTGCGCCCTTCACCACAGTCACTGCGTCCGTCCCTTTTCTCGAGGGTTTTCTTCTTTGCTGCTGATCTTTCTGCTTTATCAAGTGTCACGTCCTCCTTCAAGAACAGGTCTCTCCTAATAACACGTCTGAAGCGTGAGAGATAAAGGCTCATCATCCGGGCTCCTCAGAAGCACTTGGATGGACTTCTGAGACAGACTCGCTCCCTCCTTCTCCTGGGATGTTCAATATTCCCCACCAGCTTCATGACTCAAAGGTATCGATTCACCTCCAGTCTTCCTCATTCATTGTCCAGTTCTCACATGCATATGAAATGCTCGACAATTTCTCATCTTTACGGGCCAGGAAACGGCCGTCAGAGAGGGTAAGTGACTGCACAGTTGATGTAATGAGCCAGAGCTTTCCAACCCTGCTCATCGCTCCTGCTTTGATAGAATGAGTGTCTTCGCTCCTGCATTCATTTTCTGTGACGCCATAAATAATTACTACACCTTTAGCAGCTCAAGCATCGCAAACTTACTCTCTCCCAGCGCTGTCGGTCAGAAGTCCAACGTGGATCTTGCTGGACTAACGTCAGGAGGCCACAGGCCAGGTTCCTTCTGGCGGGTCTGAGAATTTACTCCTAAGTCCATTCGGTTGTTGGAAGAAGCCAGTTTCTTCAGCTGTGGAACTGAGGCCTCATTTCTTTCCGTGAGCTGATGGCCTTTTTCATCCTCTTGATGCCACCGTGTTCCTGGGTGCATGGTGCCTTATCTTCACTTTCTAGCAATACTGTCAATTTCTATCATCTCGGCTCTCTAACCATCCCTTTGCCTCTGCTTCCACTTTTAAAGACATTAGTGATTATCCGAGTTCCACAGGATAACCCGGGACTATCCCTATTCTATTCCTTCTCTGCCATGAAAGAGCATAATCACAGGTTCTCATGATCTTTGGGGGTCATTATCCTTTGAGGGTTCTTGACATCTTTGGGGGTCACTATTCTGCTGACTAGAGTTTCCCAAAATAACTATTCTCGAGATCCTTACTCCCTGTCATTGATTGAACTGTGTCCCCCCAAATTATGTGCTGACTGCCTGGGCCATGACTCTTCTCAGTGCAATGTAATTGTCCTGTGTGTTGTAAATCCTTAGTTCTGTGACAGTAATGAGGCCGCATTAGAGGCAGTTACATGATGACAAAGTCGCCCCTCATTATGTGATCTGAGATGTGATCATTCAAGCAATCCAAGGGGATTAGAGAGGGATGCATGCAATTAAGGTCACAGCCTGATCTGAGGGAAGGGGCGTTATTCTGGGGTGTGCTTTGTAACATTTTATCTCATAGAGATAAAAGGAGAGGGAAGGCCAGCAGAGAAGGAGAACTTCCATGCCACCAAGAACAAAAAGCTGGGAATAAAGTGCTTCCTTGGAACTCAGGTGGTCCCTGGACTAGGAAGCTCCTTGGCACAGAAGAAGGTCAAGGCACATAGAGACCTCCAAGCAAAGCCTTTGAATTGTGGACTTGGTGAAGGGCATTGACTAGCCCATGACTGTCAAAGGAACAAAAAGGTCTTCTTGCAACCAGGGTGCTCCTTACAGGCAAGGATGGTAAAACGTCATCTCACATAATTTGGACACGTTGCTACGCGTGATCAATCTTTGAAAAAGGATATTATTCTGGGAAACACAGAAGGTCAACAAGAGAAAGGCAGACCCTCACCAAGATGGACTAACACAGTGACTGTAACAACAGGTTTAATTAAGCATGTTGAAGGCTAGAGCAGGGTTCCAATCTCTTGTTCACAGGCCCTTATAAATCTTAGTTTATTGGATGAGCATCTGACAGCAACAAGAGGCAATGCCTACAGGTGCTGAAGGAAGTCAAGACCCAGAACTCTCTCCCCAGAGAGAACGCCTTCTCCTAGACTCTGACCTCCTAAACTGTAAGAGATTAAACTTCTCTTGGTTAAGTCGTCCACTTGAGAGCTCTTGGGGCAGAGTGGTAAGAAGCCAGACTGGAATCCCAAGGACACACAGTTCAAATCTACTAGGTGCTCCACGGAATGTGCTCCTGTGTGCTCTATAGACCCTGTAAACGCACTTGAGGGTCAGCTATGCCTTGGTTCCAACTTGATGGCACGTGACAGCAACTATAGCAGCAGAGACATTCCCATGGCCTAGGGGTAGGGAGCTTTGCTACTGAGTCCAAGTGATTCAGATTCACTGGCTGCTTTTGGAAGAAAGATGGACAATCTCCTCCCATGCAGTCCATCGCCTCTGAAAACCTGCTACAGGTCAGCTATGAATCAGTCTCAACTGCAACGGGTTTTTCATTTTATAGCTGCACTGGATAGAATACCTTTCCGCTCTATTAGGAGTTGCTTCTCTTTGAAATAAACAACAAACTGCAATTGTCAGTGTTAGAGCACAAGTTCACAGAAGATGTATACTCTTTCTCTTGCAATAAGTCTGGCAGCCAAGTGGGTAAGGAGTTGCACTGCTGGCCCACAGGCATACTGTTCAAATCCACCGGATGCTCCGTGGTGGAAAGATGGTCAATGTCCTCTGCTCTGAGTTGGCTCTGATTAGATGGCAATGAGGTTTGTGTTTGGTTTGTTTGGTTTTCTTCTTTTTTGTTTCCCAATAACTATTACCTTTTGCTTGATGACAGTATTTCTCATCCCCATTTATTTACTGGTTACAGACCTGCGCCACCACACACCAGTACAACTCGGATGGCCCCACATGCAGAGCCAGTCGTTCGGAGTCCTCCATGGCGTGTGCCTCTTGTAGCTCATGGAAAGGATCGCCTCTCACATCCAGAAGCTGGAGTGGGTGGTGGTCCCATCAGGGTCTCTGCCATATGAGGGAAGGTCTCCGTGGTGGAAGAGAAAATGACAGTGACACAGAGAGGGGCGGGGGCTCCAGAGGGAGAAAAGGGAGTGTGAGTAAACCAGTTGACCAGAGAGGAGAAGGAGGATGAAGACAAAGAAGGAGAAGACAGCACAGACGAAGAAGAGAAGGATGAGGAACAGGAGGAGCAGACGGAGGGGAGTGAGGAAGAAGACAGAAGAGCCAGAGCGAGCTGTAAACAAGTGAGAGAAAGGCGAGCTGCGGAAGACCCGCTCAGCGCTGGGTCCAGTCACATCTCACACTCCTCCTCTCCGTCCTCCTCAAGGCTCCTGGGCCATGTCCATGGCCAACACACGTGAGCCTCCTGAACCTGTCCTCTCCTCCAGGACACAGCAGAGCAGGGACAACGGTTCGAGGGTCTCAGGACCAGCACCTCCTGGAGCACATCAGCAATTCAGTGCCCATTCTATCCTCATGGGTCCCCTTGCAGCAACTATAGCCCAAGGCCACTTGGAATTTCTAGAACACTGGGTGTAAGAAATGCCTAGAAAGATCTCTGACGATCTTGCTGCTAGAAGGAGAAGAATTTTCTTTTCTAAAGGTGTGTCAGTAAATTAAAGCTCTTGGTGAAGAAGCCACAGAACTCGACAAAAACACAAAGACAATATGCTTTGTTTTTCTTTCAAGTTGAGGCCCATGGAATCTAGAGGGATTTTTACAAGACATGAGTAATATGGATAAACTTACATCAGAAGACGTTGAGAAGTCTCCGAATGACAAGCGAGTAGCAGCGGACACTGGGGACGGGGAAGTACTCCCTTTTGATGGGGAAGAACTCACTTTTCCCTCCTTCTCCATGTTTCACCTGAAAGAACATGGACGTGTGCACAGTGTGTGTGTGTGTGTGTGTGTGTGTGTGTGTGTGTGTGAGAGAGAGAGAGAGAGAGTTTTCACATAGATGCTCAACAGCACAACAGGCTCCTTTGTCCCCAAATGCGATCACATAAAAATTCAAGGAACATGACTCTTAGGTGGGATTGCTTTGTGGTTCACATCTCACCCCTATAGCCAATTCTCTGAAGGAAAAGTGTTTTTAAAACCAACCAACCAAACCCCCAAAATACCTCTCATCATCAACTTACCATAAATTGGGATTGCTCCTTTGGAAAAAGGGTTTGAGAAAATTAGTGTCAAAACATAATATGCCACGGTCCAACATCTTCATTTCTTCAAAAGGAGCCCAGTGTAGCCCCAAGCTTACTGCAGGCAACTGGGGTAAAAAAAAGATGATCCGTGCATACTCATTTCATATTAAATATTAACTTTCAGAACTCTGTTTAGCTTTGCAGAAGGATGGAAAATATCTCTCATTAGACACTGTACAGAGTGGTTTTTTTTCTTCAACAAGGCCCGATGCTTCGAGTTTCACGGCTGAGCTATTTGCATGTGTCATCAAATATGACACTTGGAAGTAAGAATGTCTGGATGTGACTGTGCTTCCCCTCCCCCAACAAGTTAGCTGTGTCATTGCTTCTTAGGAAACACCGCTCCTTCCCACCCATGGTTCTGAGAGCTGAGCCCTTCCCACGCATCGTGCGGGGTCCACGCTCACATCACCTTCGTCACTCAGGGAACGATGAGGAAAGGGAGCCTCGGGAGATAATTTCATGTGTAGCTTTTTTTTTTTCAGGATTTTACTCTTTTTTTTTGGTTTTTTTTTCTATAATTATATTTTATTAGTTTTCATAAACATTTACAGATTTTGGGTTTCCATTCATTCATTGTTGCACTATTCTCTCTACCCTCCTCCCAGTTTGTTCTTGTCCAAATGCCACAGTGCTTGTCAAAGCCAGTTCTGATTAATCTTCTTTGTCAGTGTGTCCTTTGCCATTCCCTATCACTCCTCCCTGAGAGAGACTTCACCCTGAGTCATAAGGAAAAGGGGATGGCGTATTCTCTTAGCTACTTCCTGCTGACAAGGGACGCTGTGGGTTTCAGGGTGAAGATCTTCTCTCACTACTCTAAAGGGCCCCTTTGGCAGTAGGAAACACATAGACTATTATGGAGATTGATTTTGGAATTTAGATGCACTCTTATTGATTGTGCTTGGCCGTACATGTTCATATCCTTGAAGATGTATCATGGGGGTGTTGCAACCTAGAAGACACAAATTTGACTAACAAGTTATAAGTACATGAGTCAAAAATTATGGAAAAGTAAAAGAAAAGATTCTTTCATTGTTTTACAAACCCTCCCCCAGGTCCCCTCCACCATGCAGCCCTCGCTCTAGTCTCCTGTGATGACAGAAATACCTAGTTATATATCTCTTTTAAACAGTTTTCTCCCTCCTCTGTTTCAGTGCAGTATACATTATTGAACCCATCTTACTCAGTCTCTCCCCAACCCCAAGGACAGTCCCATTCTACAACAGTGGCATCATGTAATATTTGTCCTTTTGTGGCTGGGATATTTCACTCAGCATAATGTTCTCCAGAGTCAACCATTTTGAATAATATTGCATGAGTTCCTTGTTTTTTAATGCAGCATAGTATTCCATTGTGCGAATATACCACAGCTTCTCTTCCTCCACCCCGGCAGGTCATTCTTAGTGATGCAAAGATCCAGGGCACTCAGTCCCTCACCCAGTGGCGCTTTGGAAGAAAGACTTGCCAATCTGCTTCTGAAAGGTCACAGTCGTTGGAAACCCTGTGGTGACCGTGAGGTTGGACCAACCCAAGAGCAAGTGGTAGCCTTGCCCACCCCACTCTTGTACCAGTCTTTTTTGGTAAACCTCAAGATTGTGTCACCCAATAGGTGACAGAACAGCTCTATCTCTAGCATCTCCTCCACCGTTGTGGAGGAGATTGATTGATTGACGGTGGTGGTGTTTGATGAATCATATCAAACACTTTCAGATGTTTCCTCCTCTCCAGAACCAGCTAGCTCCATGGTCTGCTTTACGTTCCAGCCTAGTCTGAGCACGGACTAAGCCAACATGGGCTTTAGCCAACTTCTCCAGCCTCGCTCTCTGATCTCTGCAGATGGGGCCCTGTATAATTAGGTAGACCTGCAAACATGGCCCCTCAGTGAAGTCCATTGTTTAAAGAAATGTTTGAAGAAATGATGGGAAAGCTGCCAGCAGCTTGACAAGAAAAATTAGGCATGAAGCTAATATTGGCTGTTCTTTGGATGTCAGGCCTATCCCCATGGCCATCAGAGAAGGTGGGAAGCAAAGAGTAGGATCAGAGCCTCCTTTCCCCTCTGCCATCCAAGCCTCATCACCAGCCTCACCATGGAAGCTTCAGGATGACTTGGAAGCGCGCCTCTCTGTGTGCTTTCGGTCCATAGACAACATTGCTACCGATCAGCTTGTCCAGAACAGTGCAGCTTCCACCGCTGCCTGTCACTGTCCTTTATCTGTTGACAGCTCAGTGTCTCTCACTCTCTTATATTACACCAACCTCCCTCGACTCCACTGGCACGTGATGAGAATCACCGTCACCGCCATAACCACTGTTTGTTTTTACAACGATTTGACTTCGTTTTACTTGGATCCACAATCAACATAGTAGCAGTAATCAAGAAATCAAAGGATGTGTTGCATTGGGAAAATCTGTGGAGGGCTGCCTTAAAATGCTAAAAGTAAGGATCATGTCGTAAACAATAAGGTATGTAAGAGTTGGACAATGGGAAAGGAAGACCAAAAAGAATCGACGCATTTGAATTGTGGTGGTGAGGAGTACCGAAAATATCATTATCTGTCAAATGTTACATGCTGCTGAGTTGAAACTGACTCATCGTTCACCTTCTGGCAGTTTTTCAGAGACGGTAGGTTGCGTGGGAGGAGTTCGCCCGTCTTTCTGCCTTGGGGCAGCTGGTGGATTTGAACCTAATGCCTTTAGATTAGCAGCATAATTTCTTACCACTCAGCAACCAGAACTCCTAAAAGAACCCACAAATCTGTCTTGAAGAAGTGAAGCCCTGGTGCTCTTTAGAGGCAAGGATGGTGAACGTTTGTCTCACGGACCTCAGGCATGCTGGCAAGATGCCTCAGTCTGGAAAAATGCATCCTTCTGACCAAAGTGGAGCATCAGTGAAAGAAAGAGAGAGATGCTCAGTAAGATTAACTGACACAAGGACCACAGCAAGGGACTCGGGTGTTGTGGAGACTGTGGGGAAGGCTGACAATAGGGCAAGATTTGACCTGTAATTCACAGTGTCTCCATGAGTCCTAGTGAACTCAACAGATCCCCAAAACAACCACCACCATCATCATAACTGTCACCACAGCTTCGATCCACCAACATTACCAATGCAGCTAGTACCACTATCATCAACATAAACATCTTCACCTTCAGCGTCATCACCCCATCACATCACGACACCCTCATCACAGTCGTCATCATCACCCCATCATGACACCCTCATCACAGCCATCATCCTCACCATCATCACGCCATCACGACACCCTCATCACAGCCATCACCGTCACTGTCATCATCACCCCATCACATCACAACACCCTCATCACAGTCGTCATCATCACCATCATCACCCCATCATGACACCCTCATCACAGCCATCACCGTCACTGTCATCATCACCCCATCACATCACGAACTCTCATCACAGCCGTCACCATCATCACCATCATCATCACCCCATCACATCACGACACCCTCATCACAGCCATCAGCGTCACCATCATCATCATCTTCACGACACCCTCATCACAGCCATCACCGTCACTGTCATCATCACCCCATCATGACACCCTCATCACAGTCGTCATCATCACCATCAGCATCATCTTCACCATCTTCGTCACCATGTGCAGCAGCAGCAGCAGCAGGACACCCTCATCCACACATAATCCGCCGAGGGAACCACTCGCCTGTTCAAACCTCCCCCTCTCCTCCTCTGAGCACTGACGTGTCAGACATGGGTTCAAGAAAGCTCTTGTTTCTATTTGCTCCATAGTGGTAATAAACACGAATCACTGGGTGGTGCTAGTCGTTGACTTGGTCAGCTGTGAACCCAAAGGTTGACCACATGAGCACACGGAAACTCCTCGGGAGACAGTCCTGGTGATCAGATTCCGAAATGTCAGTCCTTAGAAAGTATGGGGCACAGTTCTACTGTGACACACACAGGGTCGCAGTGAGTGATAATCACTCAATGACAATTGTTTCTATATCACCAGGCAAGAATGCTAATATTACTCAACATTACCATAAATGCCAAATAAGAGGTCTTAAGCTATAATCATGAAAAAAATCTATGCAATACTCAAGAGTTGTTGGTTCCATGGTTAACACTGATATTATCTTAGTGAGAGGCTGCAATTCAACAAACACTGTCTGCCTTCTCTGAAGAGCTGTAGTATAAACTGGAGTAAATGCAATTGTTGCTCTTGCCGCCAAGTCACCTGCAACTCATAGTGAATCCATGTGCAGCAGCTCTGAAGCCTGCCCTGTCCTGAGCCAGTCTCACTGACGCCGACACACCCACCCCCACTGCTCTGGTACTGTGTCAATCCATCTCACCCGGGTCTTCCTCTCCTGCACTGTCCCTCCACCCTTCTGAGCATGATGTCCTTCTGGTCCCTCCTGGATACATGCCCAAAGTATGTGAGATGGAGCTTCAAAATCCTAGCCTCCAAGGAGAAATTTGGTTTCACCATCTCCAAGCCAGACCTCTTTGTTTTTTTGGTGGCCCATAGTATGTTCAGGACTCTTCTCCAGCACCACAACTCAAAGGCATCAGATTCTTCTTCTGTCATCCTTGGTCATCCTCTAATTCTCTTTATGGGATCCATGTGTTTGTCAGTTTAGTTAACATGAAATGTCAAGCTGAATCATTAGAAAGCTAGGTGGATTTTCTGTAAAAAGTACTGCAAAACTTTTATTATTATTATTTCAATTTCTAGACATTTCATTGTAATGAGTGAAATCACAGGCTGGGTTGAGACTTAATCGCATATTTTGTGGCCCAGCAAGGAATATTTTCCCTCCTAATCTCTACTTAAAGTGTAAGTAACGGTGTGTCTATCCGCCGTTGCACAAAAAGCACAAAAGGATCCAGGAAGTAATAACAAAGATAAATAACTTTGCAATAAAATTTCAACTCCAGTAATTTTCCATTTCTATTTTCTCACTGAATCATGTAGTCCTGAGCATTGTGGTTTTTTAGTGTCTGAGCCACGTCATGCAAAGCAATTTCATATCTAATGCTTCCCAGAAAGCCGCGTCCAAAGCCATGCCCGGCACACTGCCATGTGGGCTGCATGTCACCGTGCCCTCAATAACAGGGCTTCCTGGGCGATGTCCGCATCCTGTGCAGGCAATCAATCTCAGCATCTTTGAGAGGATGAATTGTCTGTCAAGCCCTTTCAGCAGAGGGGCTTTAGATGCTATTACTTATGCCACTTACGGTTGGGAGCTGATGGCTGACTGTGGTTTTCCTGGTGGAGACACTGATGGAGTGTTCCCCCAGCCAGTGTGGACCGCAGTGAGCCAAGGGATTGCCAAGTGTTACAGAGGGCAGCGCAGGAGAGGCGGGGGAGAGAGCACAGGGGGGAGAGGGCGGGCCACGGAGGGGCCTGGAAACTGGGTGGGGTGAATATTGCTGTCAGACCAAAAACTCTCTGTTTCTGTCTCTGTGTGTGTGTGTCTTTCTCTCCCTTCCTCCTTTCATTCTCTCCGTTGCTCTTTCCTCTTCTCCTCTCTCTGTGTGTCTCTTTCTATGGGAAAATACTAAATATTACTAAATATTTGTAATAAACCGAATGCCATTTCAAGCTGGAATTCACCCTGAGGCACCAAGGCAGTCCTTAAGGGTTTACCAGATTCTTGCATTTGCTGACCCCTCCCTCCTGAGTCAAGGGGAAGGTTTTCAATAGAAAGAGCTTGGCTTCATTTGCACTGAATTCTTTTTGTGATTTACTTCCTGCTAATTTTCAATAAAGATACAGGGAAGCTCAGGTCAGCGCTTCAGTCAAGAACTGTTGGCCCCCTGTCGTTTACGCTCTTTATCTCATTGCTGGCTGGCGATCTCATTATTAATAATTATAAAAATACTTTTATCTTCGGTCTGCAACATCTTTCTCCTTCTTCCTCTCCTCTCTCTTTCTGTGTCTCTCTCTCCCTCTCATCTTCTCTCCCTCTCTTTTTCTCTTCCCTCTCTCTCTCCCTCTCTTTCTGTTACACATCTCCTCTTCTTTCAATTCATCTCCCTATTCTGTCTGCCCTCTCACTGTCTCTCTCCCCACCATTGCCCATGTTTCCTTTCTCTCCCCCTCACTCCACATCCCAGGCTCTTGTACCTATGTTCCTCACAGAGCTCAGTCTCCTTGGTGGGGACCTCCAGAGCCTGTGTAGACCATGTTCTCCAAATAGTCCCACACACGCAGGAGGAAATGCCCGAGAAAAATGACACTACCCAACTGTATCTGCTACATCTCCGCAGAAATGACACCAAATTGTCAAGTTTTCATGTTGTCAAGTTGTACGGTTATGTTGTTGTTGTTGTTATGTGCCATCGAGTCATTTCCGACTCATAGCGACCCTATGCACAACAGCCCTAAATCCTGCTCTATCCTGCGCCAACCGCACCGCCTCTGACACACTCATCCCGATTACCCCAGTCACTGAATCAATCCATCTCATAGAGGGTTTTCCCCTCCTGCGCTGTCCCTCAACCCTCCCAAG
>NW_006399943.1:2696309-2718733 GCF_000299155.1 Elephantulus edwardii | reverse complement strand
ATGATATATTACTCTGGAGATGAAAAGACAAGGAAAAATGGGGTTGCCTTTATAGTAAAAAAAGTAATTTCTAGATCCATCTTGAAGTACAACACCGTGAGTGACAGGATTATATCCATACGCTTACAAGGAAGCCCAGTGTACGGTTATAGATACCTATAATCGGTAGTTATTGGGTGCTGTTTTAACAGAAATACCACAAGTGAATGGCTAACAAATTAATTTTCTCACCGTTTAGGTGGCTAGGAGTTCAAATTCAGACCCTGAGTCTGGGGAAAATGTTTTCTCTCTTGGCTCTAGAAATAGTCTTTACCTCTCAGCCCCACTTCCTGGTTCCTTGGGGATCTCCATACGTCTTGACGTCAGTCTTCCTCAGGATCCATCTGCACGCATGCACAAAGAGAGCCTGTTAGGGGAACATCATTTTAAAATGAAATCTTGGCCTTTGTGTTTAGGATTTGTCAAGGTCACACGGTATTCACTCTATTCTTGTGTTGTTGAATTTTGGTGGAGGATGTTGTTTGTATTTGATCAAACTCCTCTTTTGGAAAATAATTATGGCTACAGAAAAATTGCAAATATGATTCAGTGACTTCTTATAGACACTTCAGCCATCTTACCTAGGCACATTGTGTGTGTCAAAACATCATCTCCGGTGCAATACTCCTGGTAGCTTTGTCCTTGTGTTAACAGACTTGCTCACTGAATGGCACCTTCCCAGGAATCCACAGCCGGGAGCCCCTGCTTAAGGCACTCCTGGATAAAGTCTGTTACAGTGCAAATCTCTGGCAATGTTCTGTCGTCTTTCTGGGCAGACAATGCATTCAAACTTTCCGTCCTCTCTGGGCGAGACCCACTCTCATCTTTGGGTTTCATGAGTTTACTCTGACTTGTAATGTTTAGATTTTAATTGTGTGTTTACCAGATTATCTAACTATGTGTTGTGATCATTCTATGGGTTCTAAACCTCAATCTCTATGATATTCTATGAATTTAAAGACTAAGGTGCACCTGGGCCAAACTCTGATATTTTCAGCTCCTCCATATGCTTGTAAGAGTTGGACAGTGAATAAGGAACACCAAAGACGATTGAAGTCTGAATGGTGTGTGATATTGGCAAAGAAAATTGGATATACTGTGGACTGCCAAGAGAACAAATTTTCTCTTGGAGAAAGTGGGCCGATAGTCCTTAGAGGCAAAGGTAGTTGGCACTTTGTTTCACAACATACTTTGGGCATGTTGCCAGGAGATACCAGTCCTTGAGAAAAACACCATACAGAGCCAAATCGAGGGTTAATGAAGGAGAAACGATCTCCAATGAAATGGAGCGACAGTGCTTAAAGCAATGGATTTGAGCATCGCAGGGATTGCAAGGGTGGTGCCAGTTAGGATGGCACTGCATGAGATTTCATCCCCACGTTGTTGTTGTTGTTAGGTACCGTTGGATCAGAACCACCTTAAAGCTGACCCTCAGTGGGTTTTCAGGAGATGAGCCAGCTTTCTCCCTTGGAGCAGTTGGTGGGTTCAGACCACATGCCTTTGGTTTGGCAGTGCAATTCCTCACCACAAAACCACCCAAACTCCTTTGCTTATAGAAACATCAGTTACCAAGTGAAGAGAGGTCCCATCTACTATCCTAACTCTTCAGCCTGTGCAGCTTCTGTAATTTGCTGTCTTGATTTATGGTGGGATATTTGCTACGATTAATGAGCCTGTATTGTGAACTAAATAAAGACCACACATTGCACCACCACCCACAGCTGGAAGTGTGCAGCTCTGTGGATTGTGACAAAAGCAGACTGTCACGTGTCTGCCTTGACACACAGCAAGGTAATTACATATAGTTTCATGCAAAATAGTTTCACTTCCCTCAAATTAGTAAATTTAATAGCTTTTTTGAGATATAATTTACATAACATAAAGTTCATCTGTTTAAAGTATACAATTCAATGGTGTTTAGTACAGCCACAGAGCTGTGAAAACATCACTTTAATATCATTTTAGAGCATTTTATAATCCCATAAGAAACCCATTAGCACCGTTAACAATTGCTCCCCTTCTTTCTCCAAGCCCCACCTCCACCTCACAGCCACTGTCACCCACTCATCTGCTTTCTCTCTGTGGAGCTGCCTGTTCCGGGCACTTCATATCAACAGAGTCACCACGTATGATGTTCTGTGAGTTACAGAAAACGCTGGCACCCATCCAGGCCACAGCACAGATCAGGATTCATTCCCTTTTCTCAACCAGTGATTACAGTCAAAGTTTACAGAGCAAACTGCATTTCCAATCAACAGTTTGTACATATACTGTCTTAGGATTTCACACCATTGTGTTAAGTACTATCGAGTCAGAATTAATCATAGCTGACCCTGCAGCGGGTTTTCAGAGGCAGTTGATCACATGGGAAGAGACAGCCCATGTTAATCCTGTGGAGCAGCTGGTGGGTTCGAACCTCCTGCCTCTGGGAAGGCAGTGGAACTCCTTACCACCCGGCCAGCAGAGTTGCCCATTCATTACAATTTTGCTCTTGTCAGGTGCCTTCAGGCCAAGTATGACTCAAAGTGACCCTACGGACAGCAGATCTGAACCCTGTCCGATTCTGTGGGTTCCGTCTCGTCTCTGACGCCCAGGAGCCCGCTGTCGTAGTCACTGTGTCAGGCATCTTGGTGGGGGTCTTCCTCGCTTTGGCTAACCCTCCACCTCGCCAGGAATTATGTCCCTTTGTAAGCAATATCCTCTCCTAGCAACAAGCCCAAAATGTGTGAGATGAAGCTTTGTCATCTTTGCCTCCAAAGAGCATGCTGGCTGCACCTTCTCTTCGACATGTCAGGGACAGTCAGCTCTTTCCCAACACCACAGCTCAGAGGGATCAGTTCTTCTCCTGTTGCCCTTATTCACCGCCTCGTTCTCAGATTCATAGTAAGTCACGGAAGAAAATCCATGCCCTGAATCAGATGCACCTTAAGCTTCAAACTGACATCATTGCTTCTCTTTACTTTAGAGAGATCCCTGCTAGTAAACTTCCCCAGTGTACTACGGCTTGTGATCTCCTGACTGCAGGGGCCAAGAGTGCTGATTGTGGATCCAGGTAAGATGAAATGTTGACAGTGTCAGTCTTCTCTCCACCCTGATGCTGCTTATTGGCCCAGTGGTGAAGACTTGTCTTCTTGATGTTGTGATGCAATCCATATTGAAGGCTGTAACCTTTGACCTTCTGCCACAAGTGCTTCAAGTCCTTCCCAAGATTGTGCCACCGGCATAACGTTGGTTGTTGATGAGTTTCCCTCCGCTCTTGATGCCATTCTTCTTCATGGACTCCTGTTTCTTGAATGATGGGCCCAGTATGCACATTGAACAGATATGGGAAAACGATCCAACCATGATGTACACCTTTCCCGATTTTAAATCATGCTGTGTTCTCTAGCTCTATTCAATTGCTTCTTGGTCTAGATATAAGTGTCATTTAAGCATAATTAAGTGTTCTGTGATTTTCTTTCTTTTCAATGTTAAGCATAGTTTATTATGATACACGCAGTTAAATGCCTTTGTATAGTCAATAAAACACAAACAGACATTCTTCTTACAAGGTAATTTGTAAAGAAGAAGCCGTCTTTAAAATAATTACAGTACTTGTAATGTGAATGTAATTCCTATTCTTCCCAACTCCTCTAGCTTCCGTTAATCTTTCTATCCTAGCCCTTCCTGCCTTCTGACCTTCTGTTGTTGACTAACTTTCCACTGTGTGACTCCATCACAGTTCTCCTGTCATTAGTCTGAAATCCTTGGGTTGTATCCACACTAAGGGTTATTATGAAGAGTACCACTCTAAATATAATGGGTTAACTCCTGTTACACGTAGAGGGACTGCGGACCCGCAGAGGAAAGAACACACAGGCCAGGCAGGAGGGTCAGCTGGAACCAGTCACAGCCTCCAGAAAAACACTGGAGACCCTCAAGCTGCAAGGACCTGCCTAATGAGAAGCGGTCCCTTTAAGGGGTTCTGCTGGGACCCACCACCTGCTGGTCGCCAGTACTAAGCTTCACCTGCCTTGTTACACTTAATCCCTTCCACTTATATGTCCTGGAGAAAGTGCACGCAGAGCATTCCTTAGAGTTAAGAGTGGTGAAACTTCATCTCATATATTTAGGTGTGTTTTTATGAGGAGATAGGCCTCGGGACAAAACCATCATGCTTTGAAAGGTCAATGAAAGAAAGGAAGAGCGTCACGAGGTGGCTTGACACAGTGACTCCAGCAATGCGCTCAAGAAGCCAGCGAAGATGAGGATGGAGGGGACGGAATGAGGTTCAGGTCTGTCGTTGACAGACTCGCCGTGAGTCGTATGCAACTTGATGGCACCCAACAACAGCAACACACTCCCAGTGATACCTTCCTCTTTTCGCAAATCAAGAAACCGAGCCTAGTCCAAAGATCACAGTCTAAAACCCAGTCCGCGGTCTTTGTGGGCTAGTTGTGTCAAGTGACCTTGATGTCCTCACCCCCAGTTGACTAGGGTTCTCAGAGCTCCACGTTGCATGACTAACCCCTCAGGAGGCAGCAGCTAAGAAGTTTTCATCATTTTGCCTTTGTTTTTTTATAGGCTTGGATATTTTTACAGCATATACGGGCATGCATGTAGAACTATCATCTGCCAAACCTGGACAGTGTGATGGGTGGATTCCTGTTCATCGACCCACACACCCATCCCAGGTCATCTTTTCTGTCCCGCTGTGGATCTCCTAGATGATCAAACTTCGGTGGCACTGCTAATGCCAGACTGCGTGCGCAATAGCTTTTCTTCTGCTGTCTAACTCCTGCGCCTCTCTCGGTGGTTTCCCGGATGTGGTGTGTGGACTGTCTTTCACTGCACATTGTCTTTCACTTTGCCAAGTTATCACTCATCTGTTACATAGTTGAGCTATGATGGTTTAGTCGGTAGGCAATTGAACTCCCACCCCAAGGTCGCAGCTCTAGAAGTGGTTTGAACCCACCAGCAGGAGACAGGCGATCTCCTTCCTTGTGATTTACAGCCTTGGAAACCAGTCGAGAGTCCGTAGTCAGTCAGTTCTGACTTGATGGCTGAGTTACTCTACAGTTACTGATTTCCCTCCCTGAGACCAGAAGAACTGGGTGGTGCCTGGCTACCAGCTTTCAAAGAAACAGCATTAGAAGGTCCTGAATAGAATAAGAGAAACATGGGAAATTCTTATTGTTGTTGTTGTTATTGAGTCGCTTGCGACTCAAAGCGACCCTGTGTACAACAGCCCTAAACTCTGCTCTGTCCTGTGCCAATCGCACTGCCTCACACCGAGTACCCCAGTCACTGAATCAATCCACCTCATAGAGGGCCTTCCCCTCCTGTGCTGTCCCTCCACCCTCCCAAGCATGATGTCCTTTTCCAAGGACCTGTCCCTCCTTACAACATGTCCAAAGTGTGTCAGACGAAGCCCCAGAATCCTTGCCTCCAAGGAGCCACCTGGTTTAACCCTCTCCAGGATGAATGTTTGTTTTCCTAGAAGTCCATGGTATTCTCAATACTCTTCTCCAGCACCACAGCTCAAAGGCATCAATTCTCCTTCTATCCTCCTTGGTCATTATGCAGCTCACTGATGCATAACAAGTGATTGCGAAGACTCATGGAAGAGGGAAAATATAAACACAGGTGTGGGGTTCCACGGCACCTCTCTTCCTGTCACCCGTCCCCTTCGCCTACCCCCACTGCACAGCCACGTTCCAGAGGGCTCCCCCAGCTAAGGCCAATCCCTGAAGCTACTGCGCCAGGTGGCCTGCTGAGTCACCTGTCACTGAGCTCCAGACTGTTCTTAAAAACTTGCTTCAAAGGCAACTCTAATTCCTCCACAAGACCGTCTCCCTGACTCAACAGTCTTAATAAAAGACAAGAGATCAATTTTAAACAAGAACTAGCTTAGCTGCATCTGCAGCACCATATACCACCAAAACCTTTTCCTTTTCCCATAAATACAGAGGAGTTTTCTCAGCAGGCACAGCACTCCACCCCTTACAGAAAGTCCACCTACCAGCAGCCCAAGGGGCCCCGGGTCTGGACTAGCGGTGCTGCGTGGACTCTCTTTTCATGCTTCCTTGGCGAAAATGCAAATATCCCTGCACATGCACACATCACACGTGCACATATGTAGACACCCAACACGTGTGCAAATGCACACATACATGAATGAATGCTTGTGTGAATACATCCCTATGTGTGTGCACATAGACACACAACCAACACACTTGAACCTGTGCACACATGCCTGCTCCTGCACCTGTGCACACACCACACATACACGTGCACGTGTTCACACAGACATGCCCACACAGGCATGCACAAGCATCCACACAAGGGCACAGATGCATGTGCACACTCTCACACTGCACACGCAGGTATGCACACGTGCTCACACTCCAGCCCTCACACATAACACACAGGTATACACACGTGCACACACTCCAACCCTCACACACGCACTCACAGGTATACACACGCACTCACAGGTATGCATGCACACACATATGTGTCCACTCAGTGTGCATACCTGCAGGAGACACAGTCAAATCTCTGCAGACTGAACTGCTGCCTAGCAGGCTGTGTGTGGCACTGCGCGGCTCACACCTGCTGTCACTGGCCGGCTCCTGGTGACAGTCGGTCACACCCCAGTAAGTTTCTCCTCCCCAGGCACCTTCAAGATGGGAAGGGACACTCTAGTCGGCTTTCCTTTTTCTTCCCAACAAGATGCTGTTCAGGAACTATGGCACGTGTGCACGTGTGTGTACAGGCGTGTGCATATCTGTATGTACATGTGAGGGTGTCACTGTGCACACACACAGATGCACGCATCCCTGGCTGCATAGCCCCAGAGCAGCTTTCCGAGAGAGCCATACAGCAACACCTTGTCCCTCGGCTTCCTCAGCTGCGTGACCAGTCACGTGTTCTCATGACGTCAAAGGTGCTGCGCTGGGGCTGTCTGGCTGTCTCTCCCAAACCCACAGCCTCTTTCCACAGTTTACCACCACTGGCAGCTGGAGCTCCAGGCCGCAAGCTCAGTGAGGCAGCTGCCTTGCTGTTCACCACTTGCTGCCCTGTGGTCACATGTTCTAGCTCTTTTGCAAAAACACAGGATGTGTGCAGCCCTTAGAACAGCGGACGGGCTCAATAGACCACACCGTGAAGCATTTCTGAAGAGAGTGAGAGAAGGACTCGGGCTCCGTACAGAGACTCTGAGCAACACGCTACAAAGCAGCTCAGCTCGCAGTGGCTTAAATGAATGGAAATCTGTTCATCCTTCAAGTCAGCAACCCTGGTGGTTCAAATCCACTCAGAAGGCCCACAGGAGCAAGTCCTGGCAACCTGCTCCCATAAAGACCTCCCCCTAGAAACCCTTAAGACAGCCCTGCTCTGTCTCCTGGTGTCACCTCGAGGCAGAATTGATGGTCCAGCACCCAAAAGCCCCATGGAAGGTGAGGGCAGGTGCGGGCAGGTACAGGAGCCAGGTGGCTGAGGAGGACATGGCCGAGGGGAGTGGGGACAGAGGCGGGTACCGTGCCGATGACGATGACAGCTCTTCCCACCCTGAAGCTCCTCAGATGAAGGCAGGGACAGTCCTGCCACCCCTTGCCACTGGCTGGCTTATTAATGTGATTTAATAGGTGGCAATAATCACTCCTAAAGGTAAGACTGGACTTTGCTTAGAACAAGGGTTGAAGAAGCCACTGGGTCAGGTGAGATGGTGAGATGGTGAAGAGGAATCAGGAACTGAACTAGATGGTGAGGGGCTCTGAGCAGTGATGGGTGATGGACAGTGAGAAGAGGGAGCAGAGAAGGAGTACAGACCTTGAGGATGCAAAGAGAGGGAGCCAGACTCGCTGGGAGACCCAGGGAGTGCCTGACAGACATTCAGGAATGTGAATGTGTCTAGCTTTCTAGCTAGCTGCATTGCTGGTGGTCAGCTATAAAATCTTTCTCCAGCTGCTTAATTGTCCACCATTAAAGTTGGCCTCAATTCATTTGCAGTCCTCCCAGGAGCAGGCAGAGTCCCATCGATTCTGGGCAGGCTCTGTGGCTGCTAGAAAAACTGAACAAAGAAGGGATGACTTCAGGGTCTGAGTTAAGATCCAACCTTGGGCGGCTCGCATGTCTGTGCTCTGACGTTCCTGGAGCTCAGCTGCCATTCAGGGAGGAAGCCCAAGCAGCCTTGCGGCCAGGCCCCCATGGAAAGACATCAAGGCTCTGGTTGACCAGCCACCTAGCACGTAACACCAATCCACCGACCACATGGGAGGGAGTCAGCGCTCCTGGCAAGTTCCAGCCGAAGGAAATGGTTGTGGTGCCACAGTTCAGCAAGCAGCTCGAAGGCACCGCCACTGACAGCTGTGTGGTTTTAAGACTTCAGAAGGAGCTTTCATGTTTCCTGTTGCTACGGAAAGGTCGGTTTTCCAAATGCACCAACATCTCTGCAGGATAAAGTTAGGCAGTCGCCTCCACAAAGATTTAACTAGTCAAATTGCTACAGCCTCTGAAGCTTGATGAAGGGTCTCTATGGATCTGAATTGATTAATGGAAGTGACAAGACTTCTGGCATAAGTTGTTGTTGTTGTTGTTGTTGTTGTTATGTGCCGTTGAGTTGCTTGCAATTCATAGCAACTCCATGTATAATAGCCCTGAAGCCTGCTCTATCTTTTGCCAACTTTACTGTCTCTGACATACCTACTACCCTCATTACCCTGGTCACTGAATCAATCCATCTCATCAATGGTCTTCCTCTCTTTCTTTGTCCCTCCAACCTTCCAAGTATGATGTCCCTCTCCAAGGACTGTCCCTCCTTCCAATATGCCCAGAGTATATCAGATGAAGCCTCAGAATCCTTTACTCCAAGGAGCAACCTGGTTTCACATTCTCTAGGATGAACTTGTTCATTCTCCTGACTGTCCATTCTGTATTCAATACTATTCACCAGCACCACAGTTCAAAGGCATCAATTTGCCTTCTATCATCCCTAGTCATAGCAAGCAATTGCAAAGACTATAGCCTGGATCAGGTGCACCTTAGTCTCTAGACTGACATCGTTGCTCTGCAGTGTTAAGTATTTTGTAAGGAGCCCTGGAGGTACAGGTAGGCAAGCACTCAGACTCTACATGAAGGTGAGCAGCTCTGCGTGAGAAAGACTGGGGGATACACCCCCTCTAAGGATTCACCCCAACTCAAACTCAATGAGGTAAATAAAGATTACAGGCAAGAAAAGTTGAGGGACAATTCTACTCTGTCACCTGGGGTCACTGTGAATCCAGAGTCAACTCACCCAGCAACAAGGGGTGTGTGTATAGATGTCAGAACACTAAGTGGTTGTAGTCTGGTACTTCATGCCAACATTGAGACTGTTGTCTTACCTAGTCAAGGGAAGAGACTAATTCCAACTTGGGCCAAATTAGTCCAAGCAAAGGCACACACAGAGACATGCTTCAGAGATGCAAAACCCAGTTAGCGGGGCAGAGGTTGGAGGCTGAGAGGAACATGAAGGTCGGTTGTCCTTGGGAACTGGCTGGAATGATGGGTGGACAGGAACTTCTTGTCTCTCCTTGAGGACATTTTATCAAGGTTCCAGCCATGGTGATCACATCACTTGCTGTGATTCCCACCATGCTTGGAAAAGCAGAGAGTCAGTGAATGAGAAGATCTCCAACACGACAGGCTGCCACAGCAGCTGTAACAAGAGGCTGGACAGCAGGAGTTGTGAGGAGAGGCTGGACCAGGCAATGCTTCTTTCTGTTGGGCACAGTGTCACTGACTATGGCACCACAACAACAGCATCTCTCGTTGGGTAGAACCTATCACACCTGAGTGCACACCTGAACTAGACTGTCCTTAACCAAAGGCTCGCCTTGACTTCACAGCCCACCTCTGCCCAGAGCTCCACAGGAAGCCTATTTCACAGGAGCCTCCCTCACCAGGAAGGAGCCAGGGTGTATGATGGTTTCGTGATCATCCTGATTGGCATAAAGAACCTGGGCAAAGAGATGGGACCCCTGCCACCAAGCTTAAGCAATCAGAGCTCAACATGAATTTTCCTAGAGTCAAAGATCACATGTCTATTGTCCCCTTAGAACTGAGTTGAAAATGTACCCAGAAAGAACACAGTCATTTTAAGAAGACTTCAGAAGGAGCTCTGGTGCTTCTTTCTGGCCTGTAGGAGAAACGGTCATCCTCTAAATATACTTTGCATCTGGGAGAGAGAGAGACGTGTGACACAGTCAATGAGATGTAAATAAAAGTCTTTTAGGCTTTGGGGCTCCTGAAAAATCTTTGCCTTTCCAAAGAAAAAGATCAGAAAGAACTTTTTATTCTTATACCCTGGGATATCAATATGATAACTGGAACTCTGTCGTTTTGTGATGTTGAGGAAGAGGCCCATGGGAGTGGCTGATCGGTTTACTAGAGACACAGAACCATCGCCAAGAGCTACTTGCCCTTTAAGAAAAGTAATTCTTTTCTTATTTAAGTGATGGTGGTTTGTTCCTTTCAGCCAAACACGCTCCTAAAAGTTGTGCTTCGCATGTCATGTAAAGAGGACACAAAACATAATTATTTATATTGATAATCACAGAAATAAATGCTCAGGTGATTTTAAAAAACATTTTCTGTTAATGATACCAGGAAACAACATATGTCTTTAAGACTACAAGGGAAAATGATCAAAGATAACAAAATCCATATAGCTAAACAAATAGGAAGGTAGAAAGACAGAACACAGAAAATTAGATGAAAAAAGACTTAGCATATTCAGAATGATAAAAAGAGTTCGTTATTTTTCCTGTTGAATAACAAAAATCTACCTGATTAGAATACATGTATTCAACAGAGTGTCTGCAGAAGTCACACCAACCTGAAGTGTGAAGAAAAGTGAAAGGTCAGAATACTTACAAAAGTTTTCTTTAATTAGAATAAAATAACTGATTAGAGGTTAAGTGAGAAAATCTTAATAGCACCTCTACAGACAAGGGAAAAGGCATTTGACAGAATGTAACATTCATTTCTAACAAAATTTTCTACTAAAACCAATCATAAGGAAATCTGTTGTTTGGTAAAAAAATAATCAGTTAAACCACACCACTCTGACTAGTAAAAACACTGAACGTATTCAGTTAGTGCCTATAAAAAGGTAAGAATTATGAATGTCCACCTATTTTGTATTTCTTATTATTATTATTATAAAAATAATTACACTTTTTTAGCTGTGGTGCTGGAGAAGAGTATTGAATATACTATGGACTGCCAAGAAAACAAACAGATTCATCCTTGAAAGGGTTAAACCAGGCTGCTCCTTGGAGGCAAGGATTCTGGGGCTTCGTCTGACATACTTTGGACATGTTGTAAGGAGGGACAGGTCCTTGGAGAGGGACATCATGCTGGGTAGAGTAGAGGGACAGTGCAGGAGGGGAAGGCCCTCGATGAGGTGGATTGATTCAGTGATGGGGGTAATCAGGATGGGTGTGTCAGAGGCAGTGCGATTGGCACAGGATAGAGCACGGTTTAGGGCTGTTGTACATAGGGTCGCTATAAGTCACAAGCGACTCGAAGGCACGTAACAACAAAAACAAAAACAAGGTGACCTATTTGAAATATGGGAATACAATAGTATTATTTTCATAGTAAACCAATATTTTTCTACCAGATAACATGACATAATTATCTAAAAACTATTGAAGTAGTAAAGAAAGTTCACTAAACGACTTGCTAATGAAGTAGATCAATAAGTTCCTGTCCCACAACAACTGGTTCGAAGAGTTTAATAGAGAAAAGATTTGCTAGATAGTAGCCACAAATACATAAAGCACCTCCGGGCAATCTCAACAAGAATCGTGCAGGATGTTGTGAAGTGCATGATACGACTCTGCTGTTAGGTGCCACGGTGGTGGTGACTGTGGCAATAACCGCAGTCCTGAGCACCCCTCACAGATCCCAGCTGAGTGGGAGCCCGTTGTTGTCATTTCATCAACCTGCCTCCCTGAGGGTCTTTCTCTCCTTCTCCAGGGACTGACTCACCCCTCCTGATAACACATCCAACCACATGAGACGAGTCCAGCCACCCTCAGTTCTAAGGGCCACTCTGATTGTACTTTGGGCAGACCAACATTCTTCCCCGCCATAATTCAACAGTACCATTGTTTGGCCTTCGTCAGTCATTGCCTAGTGTTTAAGTGACTCACAATTTGAGTTAGGAAAACCTTGGTTCTGAAGATAGCGTCTCAGTGTCTGCAGAAGGCGTGTCCTGTGTGATGCTTGACGTCTTGATTGCAGCTTCTGTGGGTGCTGATGTGGACCCACAGCTCATGAAACCCTCGGAATGTCTTTCTTTTCTCCATTTCCCATAGTGCTCTCATAGTCAATTTGTGAGGGGTTTTGTTTTCTTTACGTCTCTTTACCGAGAGACATAAAAATGGGGAAGAAATGGAGACACATCATATTATTGAATGAGACATATGATGTAGGGGAAATATCAGTGATTCCTAAGTTAGACGATAAACCTGATGGAATGGCAACCAACCCTACCACATATTTTTCAGAAGTCTGGCAAAATGATTCAGAAGTTTATCAAGAGTAAATGCATAGAATGAGGCAAAAAGTTGGCTAGGAGGAAGGACGAGAGATTGGGAGGGAAGAAGTAGGAGGGAAGAGAGAGAAGTAGGAAATACAGAAGAAAGAATGGAAGGAGGGAGAGAGGGAGGGAGAGAAGGGAAGACACAGGGAGGAAGGGAGGAGAGGGAAGGGAGGAGCTGCTGTTGTCAGATGCCCTTGAGTGGAGTATGACTCAGTGCCCCTCTGAACTACAGATCTGAATCCTGTCCCATCCTGTGCCAACCTCACAACCTCTGACACGCTCAAGCCCATTGCTGCAGTCACTGTGCAGCTCCACTTGGTTAAGGACCTTCCTGTCCTTTGCCGTCCCCCCACCTTTCCAAGCGTGATGTCCTTCTCCAAGGATTAACCCCTCCGAGCAATGTGCCCAGAGTATGTGAGATGAAGCTTGGTCAGCCTTACCTCAAACGTGCACTCTGGCTTCCCCTTCTCTAGGACGCATCTGCTTGTTCTCTAGGCAGTCCACGGACTAGTCAGTACTCTTCTCCCCACCACAGCTGAAAGGCATCTATTTTTCTTCTGTCATCCTTACTCATGGTCTGACTTTGAGCAGCATAGCAAGTGACTGAAAGGACCACGGTCTGAATCACGTGCTCACCTTAACACCAATGCTTCTTGGTGATTTGGAGAGGTCCCTGACCACAGACTTCCCCTGAGCACATGTCCCCTGATCTCCTGACTGCTGGTACTATGTGTTCCAGGATGGGAGGAAGACTCATTAATAACATGTGTTATGCAGGTGACGAGACCTTGCTTGCTGAGAGAGAGGAGGACTTGAAAGACCTACAGCAGAAGATCAAAAACTGCAGCCTTTGATATGGATTGCATCTCAATGTCAAGAAAACAAAAGTTCTCAGCGCCAAATGAATAAGAGAGGAGAGGGAAGGAGAAAGTGGAGGGCGGACTAGAGGCAGGAAGGGCCAAGAGAGGGACGAGGACCAGAGGGAAGAGAGGAGGAGGAAAGGGGAGGAGGGGGGAGAGCTGGGAGAAGGAGAAGAGGAAGCATGACCTCTGGGGAAGGATGAGGGAGGAGGGGTGCTGGAAGGGAGGAGGGAGGGAGGGAGGCCAAGAAAGGAGGGGGGAGGAGGGTTGTGGGGAAAGGGAAGGGAGGGGGAGGGAGGAACTCTGAGGACTTGGCTGACTCCAGGGCTAGACGGAATGTGTGTCCAGATGCCTGTCTCCTCAGAACCAACAGAGCTCAGAGAGAGGATTCCAATTTAGAACCAAACCCAGGTGTGGTGTGTGATTAGAGTGGCATCAAGATCAACAGGATGGAAGTGGATAGTGGAGCAGCTGTGACAGCCAGCTAATCGTGTGAGGAGAAACACAGCTCAATTCTTAATTCATGCCTGGCCCAGACACATGTGCCTGGAGCCATGGTCCCGGAGCCAACAGTGCAGCCCGACTGGGGAGTATGCTCGTGTCACACTGTCATCGGGTCACACCTGCGGTCCCCACTGCCCTCAGTCAGGTCTGACCCTTGATGACCTTCCTTGAGTGTCCTGCATCAGGCATCAGAGGCTACAAGCCTCCTGGTAAGGGGACTGCTCAACTTCCTTCCTCAGAGAACCTGATGGATTTGAACAGCCAACCCTTCTGTATTGTATCCTTCCTTTCCTCTCTGAGGTTTCCTTGTCGCTCACAAGACGCGCATTGTGTGTGATACACTGAGAAGAGGAGACATACGCACTCCCCACGGGCCCCACCCAGACCCAGGGTTACAGAGCAGTGAGAGGTGCTCTGTGCTGCTCAGATGTCTCCTAGCACCTGGAGGGTGCGGGGCTGGGGTGAGGTGTGAACTGTCCAAAAGCAAGCCAAGCACACTCGCTTTTACTTGGTGCCTTTTCCACAGTGAATGAGTTGACATCATCAAAGATGGAGCGATAAACAGAAGATGCTGTTCACTGCAGACGACTCAGGAGCACCTGTGAGGCCTGCCTGCCTTGCTCCCTGGACCTCCCAACCCTGTCGGGAGTGGAGAGCTTGAAATGGGCTCTGGTTCAATAGGCAGGTGCTGTGGCATCAGGGGGGCCGATGCCAGCCATCACTAGAAGCAGAGTCTTTGGTGCGACGGAAAACCGTGAAATCGTCCAGTACAGGTCAAAAAGCACAGGTAAGCTCATGCTCGCCTGGCTTGTCAGGCCCCACCAGTGCTCCTGGATGACAGGTGCCACCGGGCCCCAGGTGAGAAGTGTGAGCAAATCCTTGGGTCCCATTTGCACTGAGGCCGTGCGTGAAGGACCCGCTCTCCTCACAGATAGCTGCTGTGTCCCCACCTCTAACGAAGGAGGGACAGCGAGGCCCTGAGCGTATCCATCTCTCCTGGCTGCCGGCACTGTCAGCTTTATTTGTAGCAGTAGTTCACACCGACAGGGGACACCATTGTGTCTCCTCCGGGCTCAGGGACATGGCGAGGAATCTACAGAGCAGCTCTGACCCAGAGCCCACACCCTTCCCGTCCTATGCACCCCCTCACCCCGGTCCCCAGTGATCTGTCCTTGATGGACATGCATGGGCATCAAATTCCTCTACATTTAAGTCCTAATGGTCTCTTGGCCTATCTTGAACGAGCCTCCTGCTTTCAGAAGTGCTAATAGAACCTGGAGACACATTTAAGGGAGATTTTCAAGCCAAAGGAATGTGGATCAAATCCAGCAGCTGCTCCTTTGGAGAAAGTGAGGCAATTTGCTGCCTCTGAAAACCTGCTGGAGGGTCAGCTGTGAATCAGCTTGGGCCCAATGACACACAGCAACAATAACAACAAACAACAAATCACCTGCACAGATTAGATAGCGAAGAGTGGCCTGGAAATCAGCTCTGCCCCTGGCCGCGCAGAGCCCGGAAGGCCGCCCAGAGGACTCTGCTTTGAGTTCTGGGGAGCAGCACGCTTCCCTGCCCTTCGCGCTTCCCCTGTGCACCCAGCACCTGGCTGCAGCACGCTGTTCTGTGGGGTCTGCATGCTGCTGCAAGACTACAGGCTCTGCCATTAGTGCTTGGAGTGCCAGCAGGGTCCCTGTGGTGCTTCAATAGAGCTTGTGGACGAAGGCAGACTAGGAAGGCTTAGCAATGCTAGGCCCCAGTCGTGGGCACAGCACAGCCTGGGCAGTGTGGAGGGGCATGGGTCACCAAAAGTCAGGACCAGAACAACACAGTAAATATGCAATTCGACTGCAGATGGAATAATACAGCCTTGGAGTAAAGCAGGGAAAGGAACGTATGAAGAGCTAGTGAGTGATGGGAATAGCATTAAATATCCATGATAAGTCGGTGGCTTATCTAAGAACTGGGGTTAGGACAGTGAAGCAGTCCCACAGAAATGACCAAAGCAGATGCAAGCTGTCGTTAGATGCCCTGGAGTCAACTCCCACCCACAAAAACCCCGAAGGACAACAACGTGCGGCCCTGACCCGGGTCCCAAGCAACCGCCGCTGTGCTCTGGCACCTGCTGCACGACTGTGTCAATTCGTGGAATTCAGTCTTCCTCTTCCTCACCAACCCTCTACTTAGCAACAAAAATCTCTTTCTCCAGGGACTAGTCCCTCCTGACGACACGTCCAACAGGAGTCTGTCCGCGGAGACATCCTTCTGGGTAGGTAGCACAGAGCAGCTCAGCTGGACAGGTAACAGTTCTGTGACGTGGACAAGAGGTTTCTCTGGACTCCGGCTCCTCTTGTCTAAAAAGAGCTGATAATAGTGTCCACTGCACTGAACTGGATGGAGGAAGACTTCAACGGGCAGATGAACACTTCATTTGCTGAAAATCAGGAAGACTTGAAACAGTGATAAAATCAAAGACTATAACCTTCAGATTATATCTTAACATAAAGAAAATTAAAATCTACACATCTTGATCTATAAGCAACATTTTGATAAACAGAGAAAAGATTGCAGTCAGAATTTTATTCTGCTTAGATCCACACCCAACATCTGCGGAAGGAGCAGTCAGGAAATCAAACAGCATATCGTATTAGGTAAAGGCGCTGCAAAGGACTTCTTTAAAGTGTTAAATAAAGAGCAAGGATACCACATTGAGGACTGAGGTGTGCCTGAGTGAACCCTAATTAATGTGCTTTAAATTGTCTTATATGGATGTGAAAGTTGGACAATGACTGAATAAGATCGTAGAACCGATGTCTTTGAATTGTAGGATGTTGACTGTGCCGTGGGCTGTCAGAAGAAGGAATATATCTTGCAAGTACAGCCAGTGTGCTCCTTAGAAGCAAGATTGGTGAGACTGCATCTCACACGTGTGGGCATGTAAGCAGGAAGTGCCAGCCTCTGGAGAAGGCCGCCGTGTGGGTCAGCGTAGGAGAGGAAGGCCTTCAACACGGGTTGACGTGAAGACTGCGGAAATGCACGCAGGTACAGCCGTGACTGAGGGTGTGGCTCAGAATCAAGCACGGTCTTGCTCAACGGTGTGCAGGGCTGCAATGAGGCAGAACCAGGTCAACGACACCTAACAACAAAGACATTTCTACAGCGTTAAAATAGATGAGTGCTTCTTAAACAAGACAGCGAATAGGCTAGGACCACAGAAAGGATGGGAGCATTTGACTACACCAAACTTGAAAGTATATTCAAAAACTCCAAGCCAGTCAATTATTATTAGTCTAAAAACTAATGTCTTTTCAAGGCATACAGCTGCAAAGAAGTGGTGTCTAGAATATACAGAGAATTCAAAAAGTTAGCAAGATTTACTTATCTAAACCAACAGGATGGTGAGTAAGGCCCAGAGGAAGAACTGGAGTGTATGCAAGTCCTTGTAATCTGTTGCTGGAAGCCGTCAGTGCTGCCCACGTGACTGTGACTGACAGACTAGAAGTGTTCCGTCGAGAGTCCTAGCTGCACGTTCCAGAGCGTATCCCAGGTCTTTACGGTGGTGCCTCTAACTGCCTTCGAACTGCCTGCCTTCTGGTTGGCAGCTGAGGGCTTGATGACTGTACTGCCAAGCATGAGAATGAACATTAAAACGCTTTGCAGCTCAGCTGAATTCCAACTCAGTGAATCTGAAAGACAGAGCAGAACTACCCACGGGTTTCTCGAAGCTGTGACGGTTAGGAAGCACTCCTGCCAAGTGGCTGCAGTTTGTGAGCCACTGCTCTTTCGCCTACCCCTCAATCACCTAATCACTGCGCCACCAGGGCTCCCCACACGAGTAATAAGGGAAGACAAGTGGAAACAGTAAGCATCACTCCTTGACAGGCCCCATGAGCACATTGTTGGAGGATTCCTTACAGGAAGGCTGCGAAGAAGGGGCTGGTTTACAACATGCTGGAGGCATGATTGCAAAGGTGCTTGGAACTGGGATAGGGATGTTCTAGAGCGGGGGGCGGGGGCAGAGGCTCAGAGAGGAGTTTGGGGGAGACTCTGAGAGGGTCCCTCATGCCCTGATTCCATAGTCTTTCTGCATGGTTTCTGCACACTTTGCCATTAAACAGCCTTACTTTTCTGTGTGAGGGTTCTGCCCCTCAAAAATAACCCCCCAAAAGACAGGAGCCGGGAGGCATGAACCTCGGCAAAGAAGATGCTCTTCAACCACGTGGGCAAACACACAGCTGCTGTTAAACGATGGGGCTTGGAGACATGACCTGCCGGGAGAGGAAACGTGCAGCATCTGTGCACCCAGTGGACCCTGCTCGGTCCCCACTGGCGTTGCAGGCACTTCTAGTCCATGTTTTCTTCCCTCAAACATGGACTGTATGTAATCAACAATGTAAAGCATGGAATTAAAGTGGACTTTAAATCCGTGCAGCTACATACTCTGCTGTCGTGTGTGTGTGTGTGTGTGCTATGTCCCTGTACCAGGTCCCATGCACCAACTCGAGCCCATTTTCTGAGAGTAAAACTGAGGCTTTAAGGTAACTTGCCTAGCCCCACCGTCGGGGAGCAAACACAGTTGATGCCGGAAGCAGTCTGTTTGACTCTTAGACAACAGGCTGGCAGCAATTGTAACCTGCTTGAAACACCATCCCTGGTGACCTGCTTCTAAAAGACCCTGTTGAAGCACTACAGAGCAACTGTCCTGAGCATGTGTGAGACCTTTGGAGTCAGAGATGATGTGACAGCAACTGGCTGACTCAAGCCTTGTCTTACATCCTTGCTGTGTGACCCAGACCCCACTGCAGGGCCGGCCAGGAACAGAAGCAGCCCCTCAGCTGACCCCACCAGGCTGCCGTCTGTACACACAGGAGGAGAGGGCACCCCAGCTCTGAGCTGCCTGGTGGGATGGCCCGTCTCGGGAGAGGATGCTCCCCAGAGGGACGGTCTCAGGGCAGTGACTCCCCTCCCGTCTGCCCATCAAGCTCCTGCCACATCTGCCACCTTCTGCCCCCCACGGTCTCCTCTGCCCACTGGCATGCTCTCCAGTCCGCACCATCCACTGTCTCCCTATGCCCTGGATGGTCTCCTTCCCTCCTCCTCCTCTCAGCCTCACTCACACCTCCCCTCCCGGAGATGACGTCTCCTAGCAACCATCCCGCGAGCACCTTGGCCTTGGCCACTGTCTAACATGTCACCCTCTTTAGCTCATTTATTGCATTAAACAAAACTTGACATTATTCTCTCTCTACTGAATCCTCCACTTGCTTAAAAGAATGATTTTTTTTTCCTTTGCAAAGATTTACACAGCAAAGATACACCGTTTCTAGAAAATTCATATGCGAAATTTGGTGACTTTATTCATAGTCTTCAAGTTGCGTAGCCATTCACACAACCTTGTTCACCCGTCCACTACCACCAATGGTGGTGGTGGTTGTTGTTGTTATGTGCTGTCGAGTTGCTTGCGACTCATAGAGACCCTAGGTACAACAACCCTAAACTCTGCTCTATCCTGAGCCAAGTTCATCGTCTCCAACACACCCACCCACTTACCCCATCACTAAATCAACCCATCTCATCAAGGTTCTTCCTCTCCTGCACCGTCCCTCCAACCTCCCAAGCATGACGTGTCTCTCCAAGGACTGGTCCCTCCTTGCAACATGTCTAAATTATGTCAGACGGATCTTCAGAATCCTTGCCTCTAAGGAGCGGCCTGGTTGTATAGTCATAGCCTGTTATAATTTAAGGCTCTATTTAGACTGGATGTCCCATGAAAGGAAGAAGCACATTTGTGTTCTCCATTGTCCTGATGCTATTGCCTTTATTATAGACCTAAGTGGAAGGAGAGAGGGACTTCGCTGGTGCTGGGGGCTGCAGGAGCAGGTGGCAGGAAGTGAAGGGGATCCCTGGACCCCTGCCTGGCTTTATGACATTGACCTTTTCTCTGAAGGTGGTGAGCTTGACCTTCATCTCAATTGCCCAGACTCCCAGAGAACGTGTATCCCGTCACAGAGGGATGCATGTCATTGGACCCCTGATTACTCAGTCAAGTGCAGATACACTTACCTCACCCACTATCCAGTATTTTAGTCTCACTTTGGCAAATGGTTTTCCATGGATTTACCCTTCCTGAGCTTCTTACCTTCTCCCTAGGAGGAGATACAGGACCAGAAGGATAGGCCTGATGCCCACCCATGCCCTGACCTCTGGGTCCTGCTTGACCCCTGGGCATCCCCAATGTGGCATTTGCTCTAAACATTCCAGTTCCTGCCATGACTTTCCTTCATAGGCCCACAGAGGACCTGATCCATGTCTTTCCAGCCTTTCACTGACCACCTTCCAGGTGAAGCTTTGAGAAACTCTAGAATGTTCCTTAAGCCTTACACTGGCCGTGAGACCCAAAGGCACTTCTGTGTCCTCTGTCTGAATGGCCCCTGAGGTTCCTAGAGTCTCGAATGGGCTTCTCCTTCTACATTTCTGTCCACTAGTCAGAAACCGGTCCACCTCAAGCAAGAGGACACCCTCCTGCCATTCTCCTAGGCACACATGGGTGTTGGGGGGCACCAGGGGACAGAGGCCACCTCATAGTTGGCTGGTGTGCGGGCGTTCCCTTTGCTCCATGTCGTCACCAACACAGGGCGTTATATTCTCTGCCTTTGCCATTACAGAGATGGCTCTGTGGTAGATCGGTGACCACTCGCAGTGGGCAGTGCCTGGCTGACAGCAGGTGACTAACCAGGGAGCACACTTTTCCCGTTTAACTGGACGGTTGAGAGTCCTCTTTGGTGATGTGCTTGTTCAAGTGTCTTTTCTGTTTTCTACAATTTATCAGTTCTTTTTTCTTACTGATTTTTAGGACTAGCTGTGCCGTATCCCCTAAACCTCATGCGTGCGCACCTGCTGCCGTTTGCACCTGGCAGTCCTCCGTTATGGACCCTGCTCTGAGCATCGCACAGCTTCTGCCCACAGGTACCAGCTGTCCCTGTCATTCCTGTTGTGATTGGAATCCATCCTGACCCCCAGGGACCCTCAAGACAGAGTAGAACTCTGCTGGGCTGTGAGAGTTCCTGAAAAATATCGTCATGTACTTTCTTCTGTGAAAGACTGGTGGGTTTGAACTGACAGCCTTTTGATTAGAATCCAGGAGCTTACCCACCCTGATAGCGGGACTCCTGTGTATACCCTGGGACCCACAAATTTCTCTCTTCACTGTGTACTGGCATATACAAAGATGTTCACGGCAACTCAGGTTAGTGATTTACTGAAAACCAAAGATGTGTATCAAGGTTGTAAGGAAGATGCATCAACCTGTTATACACACATGACAGAACCTTGTTTACAGAAAACAAAGATGACACAAAGTTCTTACCGATGAAGATCAAAGATTGTCGCCTTCAGTACGGATTAAATTCAACAGAAAGAAAACAGGATTCCCCACAATTGGCTCAATAGGCAGCGTAAGGATAAACGGAGAAAGGACTTTGTTTTCCTTGGATTCACGATCCATACCCATGGAAGCAGGAGTCAAGAAACCAGACAGTGTTTGTTCTCAGAGCCTCCTGAATGGGCTAAATCCAGCGGGGTCGCTGTGAGGACTAAGGTGTGCCTAACCGGAGACCTGGCGCTTTCAGGTGCTTCAAAGGCCTGTGAAAGATCACAAATACGGAAGACTAGAGACAACTGATTGGTTCCTTCGAACTGCGCGGATGGCGAGGACTATTGGACACATCACAGCCGCCAAAGGAGCAATCTGTCCTCACACAAACGCAGCCAGAGTGCTTCTGAGAAGCAAGCAAAGTGAGACTTCACCTCCCATATCCTGGAGAAGGACCTCACGCTTGAAAAATCAGAGGGTCAACAGAAAAGGGGAAGACAGTCAGTTAGACGGACTGACAGAGTGACGGCAACGAACCACAGCCGACTGACAGCGCCGGGGCCCATCAGCATTGGCTGGAGCTTCCCAGTGAGAGCAGCTCAGCAGCACAGGGCCCCGCTGCCCAGCCATCAGGCCTCCGGGCTGAAGTCTTCACCCGGCCCAAGGCCTCCACTCGCTCCGCAGTGATCTCGCGCAGTGATCTGCCTTTGCCGCTGGAGAACTGTTTTCTCTCTTGAATTAGGTGATGCCACCCCTTTGGGGAAGTGCAACAGTTTCGGCGTTGTGAGGAGCAAGGTGGCATCCTTTTGTTGTGACCGCTCTAGTGTTTAGAGAGAACTGGAAAGAAAATCTTATCAGCCAGAAAACATGGCAGAAGTCTGCGGTATGAAGCACTGTGCCAGGACACGCTGGTTGAGTAAGAAGCTCTAGAAGTGGGGTGTTTCAGGAGGGGTGTGGATGCCCCTGGGCCATTCTCCATGAGGGTATTTCAGGAGGGGTGTGGGTGGTCCCTGAGCCATTCTCAGTGAGGGTGTTTCAGGAGGGGTGTGGGTGGTCCCTGAGCCATTCTCAGTGAGGGTGT
>NW_006399943.1:2681318-2696209 GCF_000299155.1 Elephantulus edwardii | reverse complement strand
GGTGGTCCCTGAGCCATTCTCAGTGAGGGTGTTTCAGGAGGGGTGTGGGTGGTCCCTGAGCCATTCTCAGTGAGGGTGTTTCAGGAGGGGTGTGGACGGACAGTCCCTGGGCCATTCTCCATAAGGGTGTTTCAGGAGGGGTGTGGATGCCCCTGGGCCATTCTCCATGAGGGTGTTTCAGGAGGGGTGTGGACAGTCCCTGGGCCATTCTCAGTGAGGGTGTTTCAGGAGGGGTGTGGACAGTCCCTGGGCCATTCTCCATGAGGGTGTTTCAGGAGGGGTGTGGACAGTTCCTGGGCCATTCTCCATGAGGGTGTTTCAGGAGGGGTGTGGGTGGTCCCTGGGACATTCTCTATGGGGGCATTTCAGGAGGGGTGTGGACGCCCCGTGGGCCAATCTCCATCATCATCTGGTGATGTTTTCCAGGGATAAGAAGAGGGATGGGACACCTTGCTCTGAAGTGATTCATATTCTTTCACATAAACGATCATGTTTTCTAGTTGTGAAGCCTAAACATATCATTACACACATTCAGCAAGAACCTCTCTGAAAACGGTAGTCACGGTATTGATTAATTCGTACCTTCAGTGAGAGCAGAGCGTCTGATCCGCAATGTCGGGATCCTAGAAGCCACCACAGAGGTGTTTGTGCCCAGCATGCAGTAACACATGTCCCCTGGACTGTCCCTGCCCCTCTGGCATGGTCAGCAGAACCATGCATGCAGAATTGCCTCAGGATGCCAATGCACCGCTCCTCCCTCTAAGGGGGCACGCAGGGTGCTGGCCACTGACTGTGGTCAGCAAGACCCTCAGCCTGTAAGTGTCAGGGACTGTAATGACGTAATGTGGAAGCTATGTGGTAGCCCACTCATCTGATGAACTGTCCTGTTGCAAGAGGACTGGGGTGAGATACCGCTTCCTTCTTCCCATCACGGTCCTGATCTGTCTTACGGGGACTTTCCCTGGGATGGGTGGGGGAGGAAGATGGAACAGCTTTCAAACCCCAAGAGACAAAAGGAGGACAGAGTACACAGAGTGGGGACCTGAGGACCAAGGAGGAGGGAGAGCCAGGCATGCAGTGTGTCCCTCGGACCCAAGTTCCTGCCTTGGAAATGCCTAGAACCAAGAGAAAGCCTTCCCCGAGCGCCCCTACTTGGAGTTTGGTCTTCTAGCCTCCTGAACAATGAAGGAATAAATTCTCCCATTCGTGGTATTTCTGTTACAGCAGCCAGAAACAAAGAGAAAACTAGAAAACAAGGAGAACGGGGATTCTGGATCCCAAACCCAAGGTGCCTGGAACCTTACCCATTCCTGTTTCCACAGCACCGCACGGCCTCACTCCAGCTCCATCTGACTAGACCGTGGAGACCAGGTCAAGGTGAACACCTGTGTATCCACACCTTCGTGTGATGTGAAGAACAGTCACAAGCGCGTCTCTGTGTGCTGTCCACCGGAAACCACACCCGCTGCCGGAGAGGAGAGGAGCCTCAAGCTGCCGCTTGGTTCGCGAGGCTGTCAGTCCCTGTGCAAAGAGACTGCTCATCTCTCTGGTAGAGTGGTGGGTGGATTTGAACCTCTAGCCCTTTCATTAATAGTCTGACACATAGGACACTGAGCCACTTGGGCACCTGGTGCAGTCCACAGTGGGTGCCCAGTCATCACACTTGAGCCGTGGCAAAGTCCACCCCAGAATCCACTTGAAAGACAATTTGTTTTCCTTTTGCTGAGTCCTGCTATCTGTTTATGTCATTACTTTCTGTCTTTTAGGAAAGTTGAGCTAGATAAAAATACCCATTTCTATAGTGAAATAAGAATGCCATTTAATTGTGCTCTCCTGTGCTGATTTTAAAGTCAGATATGAAAGATATGGGTTTCCAAAACTCAAGCCTCATTTTTGAATTTTGATTATGTGCCAGCTTCTGGGAGGGTGTCATTTCTGAAACATTCTCAGCTTCAGGGACTCCAAGTATGCTATGAGGCTGGAGTAGGGGTGCAAGACTGAGGGGTGCGCACACCAAGGTCACGGCACTCACTGGGAATGAAACTCTCATTGGACCAAAGTGAGTCTCAGCAAGGGAACTTCTCAGCAGTTGGTTCTGCAGGGAGTTGCAACGTGATCGAACCACTGCCCAGCTGTCAGTTTGCATGCATGCAGCTATGACGCTCAAAGTTATGGATTCAGTAATTCAAATCCCAGCAGGGCCGTCCACAAAGGACAGGTTTCCACAGAGCCGCCAGACTAGGACGAAAGACCTGGCACTCTAGATCTCAGTCCGTGCAAACCCTGCACGTTGCCACAGAGGAGCTCCCGGAGCCCGCGTTGTCCTCAGCAGACCTGCTGAACTTGAACTTGAACTGTCACGTCACTGTGTGAGTCTATCCTTTCTTGGGTGTTCCTCTACCAAACATGACTTCCTTCTCCCACGACTGGTCCCTCCTGACAACACGTCCAGGGCACATGAAGTGAAGTCTTACTGCCCTCACCTCTGAGAGGCGTTCTGCCTTTCCTCCTTCCAAAGCAGGGTTGTTACTTCTTCTGGCAGTCTGTAGTATCTACACTATTCTTAGGCAACACTATTTTTTTGTTTTTACTCATTGTGCAACTCTCATATACACATGAGATGGCTGAAAGTACTATAGCTTGGGTCTGCCACACCTTAGTCCTCAAAGTGACATCCTTGCTCTTTAGCATTCTAAAAATGTCCTTTGCAGTAGGTTTACCCAGTGCAATATGTTGTGGGTTTTTTTGGGGTTGTGTGTTTTGTTTTGTTTTGTGTGGGGTATTTTTGGTGTTTTTGCCTGCCACTTCCTTGGGCATTGATTACAGATCCAGGTCAAATGATAGTTTCATTCTTAGACAGTGTTCCATAGCTGTTTATAAAAGTTTTCACTGACAATTATCTCAAATGCAGATGACCAGTGCTGCTTCCTGTACTTATTCTGGAAGCTCCACTGACCCTTCTTTATGGGTGGCTCTCCCGGGATTTGAAATGCTGGTGACAGAGCCTCCAGAGTCAGAGAAACATGCAAATTCCCACCGTACAGTTTGCTGGTAGGAAGGTACCCAGAGCACATGGTGGCTGTCCCCACAGACTCCAGTGCCACAGATCATGCAGTCCAGGGGCCAGGACGGGAAAGGACAGGACAATGTCTCCTTCTGCTGGAAGCAAGGCCACCATGGGGCCAACTCTAGGGTGATCAACAACAGCCCAAATGGGAGACATGCCCCATGGAATGGAACAAGCATTGGCTGAAGACAAACTGAGGAAAGCACGTGCACGTGACTCTAGAAGCCCAGAGAGCTGAGGGGCGGATGCCCTGTGTTTGTCCCATGCCCTGACAGGCATTGGCGACAAGTCAGGACGCTTGCCCAGGACAGCTGACACTAGGACCTTCTCCACACGGGGCCGAGGCACTCAGAGGTGAAGCTGAGGTGAGAAGGAAGCGGAGCTGGGCTGCAGAGTTAGGGCCCAGGAGCCCACACTGACTTCAGCTTTGGGAACAGCCTCCAGTGGGCTGTGCAGAGAGCGCAGCAGGAGGGGTCAGGCTCAGGTAGTCAGGGAGAGCTGGAGCAGGGGGCCTGCAGATGGAGCAGGACTGAGATGGGGGCATTTCAAAGAGGAAAGGAAACTGCAGACACAGAGAAGTCACATGCAGGACAAGCAGGAAGCACTTCACCAGATCACCACAGGAGGTCCTGGAATGCGGAGACTTTAAAACACCTCCCCTAGAGACTGGGGGACCCCAAGACTATGGTCCTTAGTCACCCTTTGAGTCTGGAGCAGAAACCACCCTGTGTTTCAGCTTTAGCCAAATTAAGCTAACAGAGCAGTAAGGAACAGTAACTGCATTTCTTAGAACAGTGGAGCACGAGAGGTCACCGGAGCACCTGCCGGAGAAAGCACAGAAGGCAGGGAGCGAGGAGCCGGGAGGACGAATGGAAATGGGAAACCCACGGATGAGTGGGAAGAAGACTGGTGCCTTGTGGGAGCTGCAGTCACATCCAGGAGAAAAAGTGTAGGAATCGTCCAGGGAAAACTCATTTCCTCTGTAAACATCCACCCAGGTCACAATAAAAATAAAAATGAGCCAGGCTCTCTCAGACGGTTGGCAAAGGTGGAGACTGGGTGTGGGGCCTGAGGGACATCAATGGACTTCACAGGAGGGGAGCAGTGTCTGACGCACCCCAAAGCTCGGGCAGAAAATCAGACTACCACGCCCAGCACTGGCCTCTGCCAAGCGGCCCAGCCCCTGCCTGGAGCAGGGATGGGCCGCACTTAGGGGGTAAAGGCAAGAATTCACATGGTGCTGAGGACCCACCACGTGACACGTTAGGTCCTCTGGTCCACTCTGCCTGGCCTGCTCCTCTGTCTGCACCCCTTCCTGCAGTGCTGGCTTCGCCCCACAAGGCGAGTTGCACCTGGCTGTGATTCAACACTGTCCTAGTGCCCTTTACCTTCACCCCTGAGCTCCAGACGCCACATCACTCTTGATTCCTAAAGGATGACCTCAAGGTCTCCAATCCCCTCAAACTAGGGTCCCCCCAGCCCAGCGTCCCACCCAAACCAGGGTCCCACCCAAATCAGGGTCCACCCCCAGCCCAGGGTTCCCCCTAACCCAGGGTCCACTCAGCACAGGGTCCCCCCAGAGCCCAGGTTCCCACCCAAACTAGGGTCCCACCCAAACCAGGGTCCCCCCCACCAGCCCAGAGATTCCCCAGCCCAGGGTTTCCCCCCAGCCCAGAGCCCCCCAGCCTATGGTCCCACCCAAACTAGGGTCCCACCCAAACCAGGGTCCAACTCAGTCAGGGTCCCCCCCAGTCCAGGGTCCCTTCCAACCCAGTGTCCCACTCAAACCATGGTCCCATCCGGCCCAGGGTCCCACCAAGCCCAGGGTTCCACCCAACCCAACATTCCACCAAGCCCAGGGTCCAACACAGTCAGGGTCCCACCCAGTCCAAGGGTCCCAGCCAACCCAGGGTCCAACTCAGTCAGGGTCTTAGCCAGCCCACAGTCCCACCAGCCTAGATGCAGTGTTGTACATCCAGCTACCCCAGTCAAGCTGCCACCATTACCCCAAGATTCAGGACAGATTACAGGACCATTGCCCCACCCCACACTCCTGCTCCAGAACCCCTTATGCCATCCAGTCTTCTGTAAACACCAGCCCCTCCCAGTCCTTTGATTTCCGAACTGGCCTGGTTTTCTTAGCCTGCTGTTGGGACACAGACTTGAAGCATCAAGTTCCCACTTGGGGAGCCGGCTTTGGTTTTGTGTACATTAAAGCACCAGTAACAAGAAAACCACTCTTTGGGTCGCATGAGCGCCTTACACAAAGAAACATGTTAACGTTTAATAATGCAGCAAAGCAAAGCTCTGCTGACCTGCACACGGTCCTCCCCTGCAGGCCTCCTCCCGGGACAGGGGCTGCGCTGCCCACGGAACAGAGGCGGCCTGTCTGCGCGTGCCTTCTGGCTGGGCTTTATGATGCCTAAATTATTCATCGCTTGACTGGGACTCATCAAGGTCACCGCATCCCTGAGTCCCCGAGTGCAGACAGGATGGGGCAGAGCATCGCTTCTCGGGATGCAGGAATATGAATCTCTTACTTGGAAGGAGCCCTGCTGCTCCCCCAGGCTGTGCCCGACTTCTCATCCACACTCAGCAGAAGAAATGCCTGCTTGCCTGCTTCTGTAGAGGCCCTGGTGGCGTGGTGCCTTGGGCTGCTAACCAAAAGGTCAGCAGTTTGAATCTGCCAGTCGCCCCAAGGAAGAAAAGGTGAGGTCTCCGCCTCATAAACTCACAGCCTTGGGAATCCAGTCCTGGCTTGCCTGGAGCGAGCGCCAGCTTGAGGTGTCTGAGAAAACAGATACGGAAACTCTGTCCTGTGGGGTTGGTTGTGAGGGAGCTGGGGTGGGGGGAAGGGAGGAGGGGGGAAGGCTAGTAGGTGAGGAGTTACCCTGTCAACCCAAAGACAGGCGACTCGAACCCACAGCTTCTCTGTGGGAGGAAGATGCTTAATCTTGTCCCAAGCAATTTCCAGCTTCTGGCTGGAAGGTCAGCTCTTGAGTTGATTTTGACACAACTGCACACAACCACAACAGCAACAACCACACCACAACAGGTTGCCAGGAGTCAGCACCAGCTCAGCCACTCTCAGCAGCGACAGACACGCCTGGTTTGTTCTCAACTGCCACAGGTTGTTGGTTCAATACTCAGCCAAGGTGCCATAGAATGTTCTGGTGCTGAGCTTCACGAAGATTACAGGCAGGGAGTCCTGTGGGCAGCTCCATCCCGATGTCCTCCAGTGTCTAGGTGTCAAAATGGACTCAGCAGCCCACAGTGACAGCAGCGTCAGCAGCCAGGATAGCTGAACCTCTCAGAGCCGGGAATGGGGACCCACTGAGCCTGTGATCTCCTGCCTCTTTCGCCCACTGCCCCCCAGCCCCTGCTCGGCCTCCTAGGCCTCACCCTGGGAAGCCTGCTCTGGGGCCCTGAGTGCCAGCAGCTCTCACTGCCTTGATTCCTCAGATTTCTGAACCTGTGGAGAGCACCCTACCTGTTCCCAGGGAGGTAATGTCCCTGCACAGGCTGAAGGACACTCAGGGGCCCCAGGCTGTGTTCTAAGGGGGACAAGGACCTGGTCCTCCAGGACACGCCCCTCCTTCCCAGCAGACATGACTCCCAGCCACCCTGGAAATAAAGCACCAGCATGCAGAGGGCACGGAGGCAAAACGCCACGCAGAACCCTTCGTTCTTCACAGCTGTCGCCTCGCTCCTGGTTTGGGTTTTTGTCTTTGTCTTTTCCTTTAAGAAGGAGGAAGAGGAGAATGAAGAGGAAGAGGAAAAAAAAAAGACAAAATGGAAACCTAAATTATGGCTTCCCTCCTGAAAGACACTGACTGGATACACATTGTTTGAAGTTCTCAAAGACCTATTTTCAAAGAGTAGAATTCTAAGGATTTCAAAAATGATGGTCAAATATAATCTTTCCTTTTCTTTTTCCTTCTTCTTTTCTTTCTGAAGAATGGTGGATCCCGAAGTAAATCCGTCTGTTACCCAGAAGGTAAAAGGATGCAGATTTGGTTCTGTCTGAGTATAAACATAAAAAATGCTGTGAGAAGGCTCTCAGTGCTCAGTTGAATTTCTTTTTGTTTTTGTAATTACAGCACTTGGCCCTGGGCTTGGGTGATGAGAGAGCAAGGCAACAGCACCCCCTGCAGGAAAAATGTCACAGCCGGAACCTGCAGGAAGCCTGGACTCTGGGAAGTTCATCTAGTGAAACTTTAGGGTTTGGAGGATCCAGTGCCCACACCGCCCACCTGATGCGGAATGTAACCACCTAACAAGGTAAGGGCGCCTGGAAGCTTGGAGGGGATTGGTGGGATTCGAGCTGTAGCTGCTCAACCCCTCTCATGCAGCAACTGTTCCATCCCACTGTTTATTCCATACGGCTCGTCTGTCAGTGCTGTGCTGTGGTGGCCGGCGTGTGGCTGTGACACTGGAAGATGTGCCACCAGTATCTCAAATATCAGCGGGGTCACCCGTGGTGGACAGGTGTCAGGGACACTTCCAAATTAAGAGAGACTAAGAAGCAGGACCTCATGAGCTACAACTTTTAAAAAAGAGAGAGCGAATGCCATGGTCTTTGCCATTACTTGTTATGCATCAGAGAGCTGGACAATGACTAGGGATGACAGAAGGAGAGTTGATGCCTTTGAGCTGTGGTGCTGGAGAAGAGAATTGAATATACCATGTACTGTTAGGAGAACTAACAAGTTCATTCTGGAGAGGGTGAAGCCAGGCTGCTCCTTGGAGGCAAGGATTCTGAGGCTTCCTCTGATATATTTTGGACATGTTGCAAGGAGAGATCAGTCCTTGGAGAGGGACATCATGCTTGGGAGGGTGGAGGGACAGGGTGGGAGAGGAAGGCCCTCCATGAGATGGATTGATCCAGTGACTTGGGTAATGGGGATAAGTGTGTCGGAGACAGTGAGGTTGGCACGAGATAGAGCAGCGTTTAGGGCTGTTGTACATAAGGTCTCTATGAGTCCCAGGCAACTCAATGGAAAATAACAACAACAAGAAGAAGTAGGATCCGGTGGTCTACAATTTAAAAAAGGGAGAGACAGAATGAAATCCTTTCGAGTCTTAGCAAAATACAAAGTGGCACAGAGGCAGAAGATGAGGCAGTCAGGTGGGAAAGCCATCAAGACACCACAGGGAAGGAGTTTTCCTTAAAGGCATATACCTTTCAGGACCTCCACTTGCTGATGAGTCATAAATATCCATTAATTATCAAAGCACACACTGGATAAAGCATGAATCTGAGGAAAATGAAAGTAGTAAAAAAAAGATTGCTTCTCTGAGGCCCTGGACCGTTGAGCTGAAATGGACTGCCATTAGTCATGTGGATTAAAATGACCACATGGCCTCCTAAGAGAGCTCTGGTGGCTGTGGGGTAAGAAGCTGCTCTGAAATCCCTAAGGCAGGCTGCTCGAATCCACCTGCTGCCCTGTGGGAGAAGCATGGACAGCTCCTCCCATGTGATTGATGGTCTCTGAAAACGTGCTGGAGGGTCAGTTACAAGTCAGTTCCAACTCAACAGTACACAACAACAAATACACATAGCCTATTATGCCTGCAGTGAGACGCCGAAGAGGAAAGCTGTCATATTCAACAACAAAAGTGACATTTTGAGCTCTAACGTCCAACACTATCAGATGATTGTCTATACATCTACCATCTACAAGGAAGACTAGTCAACATGGCTGTTAAAAGTCATGCACCAGCCACTAATGGGAGGGGGAAGAAAAGAAACTGAAGATTTTTACCAACCTTCGTTATTTGAAACTCCTCAAATATGCAATCAGGATGCATTGATAATAACTGGGAAGGCTGGAAACGAGAGAAAGGAGCAGTAGTTAGAAATAGTGACTGATGACAGAAACAACCTGGAGATTGTGTGACAGACTCTGTGAGACCAATGGCTTATTCCTTATAAATCCCTTTGTCTTCAATATTATAAAGAGCAAATACACCTTGCGGGCCTTTCCAGATGGACTCTACCGGCAATCAAACAGGCTACATGTGTAGAAAAAGGTGATGGAGAAGCTCTAAATCATCAGTCAGAGCAAAGTCAAGAGCTGACCATCAATGGCACAAATGAGAGTTCAAGGTAAAGCTAAAGAAAGCGTAAAGAACCCATGAGAGCTAAAACATTATCTTTTATCTAACTACGTGAACTTAGGGCTATTGCAAGAAACGATCTAACCGTTGAACACCAACGACCAAAGACCAGATGGACTGTGGGCTGGCGTCAAGAGCATCATCCGGAAGAAGCCAAAATGTCACTAAAAAGACAGGAAAGACATTAAAGATGTCTGTCAGAAGACATGCTGGAACTTAAATGTACAGCAGCTGAAGTGAAAAGAAGAAATAGAGAGCTGAACAAACTATTTCAAAGGCTCGCTAAAGAAGAAAAAGTCAAGGATTATAATAAAATGTGCACAGATCTGCAGTTAGAAACCTCCAAGAAGAATATGCCAGCTATTTCTCCGGTTGAAACAACGGAAGAAAAATGTCAAGCCTCAAGTTGCAGTATTGAAAGATTCTATGGGCAAAATATTGAATGATACATGAATCATTAAAAGGAATTGGAAAGGACATAGAGTGGGTATGTACGCCAGGAGCGATTGGAGCGAAGGTAAAGGAAAGAAAGAATAATGGGGAAGGATTAGGAGCTGGAAGGAAGACACTGAGAAGAACACAGAATAAAAGACAGCCGTGTGCTCTTGTGACCACGCGTGCACAGTCCAGCAGCGTGGTGACTATGTAGGTGTTGTTGTCAGGTGCCACTGAGTCACGTAGGGCCCACTGTGACCCTCTGAACAACAGATCTGAATCTGTTAGGTTAGGTAAGGTTAGTGGACTTAAAGAAGAAATCAGAGAGAATGAGAGAAAGCTTAATGCAGCTTTATTAAAGGAGTGGGGGGTGGAAGGGGAGCTCCGGGGTGAGTTCCTCAAGAATGGGAAGTCACACTGTGAACTTACTGGGGAGGATTTTTAAGGAGGGACATTCCGCTCTGATTTACGAGCCACCTGCTAGCTTAGCCAGGCAGGCAAGGCCATTTGCCTTCTTATCTGAAGCAGGCAAGGCCATCAACATTTGAGTTCTGAATTCTTCATTCTTCTCTTTGGTCCTCTTTGCCCAGACTAACAGAATCCTGTCCTGTTCGGTGCCAGCCTCACACTTTCTGACACACTCAAGCCCACTGCAGCAGTCACTGTGTCCATCCATAGCGGGTGGTCCAGAGAAAGACCCTCACTGAGGTAGACTGACTCAGTGGTTCTAACAGGCTTGGCGGGACGGTGCAGGACCAGTCAGCACTCCTGTCTGTTGTGCAGGAGTCATTATGTGATATTCTCTGAAGCACTCACTTACTAATAAAAGATAAGGTAATCTAAATACTTATTACCAGATCTTGTTATGTAAATTAGCCGCCTCTCGTCTTTAAAGTGGACTGAACCCAAGTCTTTGTTTTTCAACACATGTGAAAGCTGTACAATAAAAAACACGACAGAAGAACTTAAATATTCTAATTACGGTGTTGGGGAAGAATACTGACTACACAGTGAACTGTCAAAAGAATGGACGACTCAGTCTCTGAAGAAATAAAATCGCAATGCTTCTTAAAAGCGAGGTTGATAAGATTTCAGCTGATTCACTCTGGATCTAGCATCAGGAAAGACCCTTTGGCAAGAAAGCGTCGTGTCTGGGAAAGTACAGGCTCAGTGGACCCTTCAGTGTGATGGATTGGCCCAACATGGAGCTGTGCGTCACCGTGAGTGCAAACTGATTTGAAAGCAACTGACCACAAAAAGCCAAATTAAGGCCCTCCAGATGCGGGCAGGTCTCACAAAGAAGGAAGAAGTTACACATAAGGAGGTAGAAAGCTCTCCACAGTACACCATCAGCCAACAAAAGCAATCTTGCCAGACACTATCTAGAATCCATCTTTTTGTGAAGACATAGATGTGCACACAAAATGTAGCATTGACAATGTACTTTTAGCAGGTGTGTATTTGCCGTATCTAGGAGATGATTTTCAAAGTGCTGGCGTTCCAAGCAGCCACTGTCTTGGGAGGGATTTCACTTTCTACTTTGCATGTTCTGTATCGTATGAATCCTGCTGCAAACGCGTGCTAACTTTGGACTCCTTACGCATTTTTGCTTGAGGACATCCTCCAGTAATCCTCGGAGAGTATTTCTGGAAGGCATGCTTTCTGAGTCCCTGCATATCTGAGCAGTCTTCGTTTTGCCCTCTCACTCCATGCTGTTTGGGCTGAGAATTAGAATCCTCATGCAAATCAGTTTTGCATTAGAACTTTGAAGCCGTTCCTCCTCCGTCTTGTTCCGGAATCAGATACTGGCCATGAGAAGCCTAATGCAGTCTGAATTTTGCTCATTAGCAAGAATTCTCATTTGTCCTTCTGGGAGCTTTTGGATATTCTGGTCATCCATGGCGTTCTGAAGTTTCCTTCTGCCTAAGAGTAACATCTCAGAGTTAGCCTAGAGGGATAGAGAGGGACTGAACTGAGGCAATCCATTGTCACAGAGTAAAAATTGGCAGCTCCCCTGGATCAAGGAAAGGGGGACATTCTTGTACAACGGGAGTGGGAACTAGAGGTTACAACATTTGTAAATGGCTGACAGCTGGGATCAAGAATTTGCAGGAACTGGTGCATAAACCATAAAAGGCATTATATGGTGTATCATTCCGCTTGCTATAGAAAGGGCCAAGGAGAGTAACGTGACAAGGTTTTCTGATAAATTCTTAGTAGAATGGCTTCAACCACGTCTGTTTCTGGGGTGTACCATAAAAATCCATCCATGATCCTGGGCTTCAACACCCTTTTTCTCACATGCCATCTCACCTTGTATTTGTTAGACCGTACTGAACAAGACCCCCTGGGGGTAGACTAATGTATTCTGCACCTGCCAGACCTCAGAGGACAGGAATCTCTTCATTATGTGTAGGGCAAGGTCAATGCTAAAGTGAAGGCACTCCTTTAAAAATCCAACGTGCAGTGCAAACTCATACAAAGACATGAGGCTGGAGTTATGACTGTTTTTATTCTGTTCTGTCCACACACCAGTGCCTCGAGTTTTAAACTCTCAAATAGGCACAAGATACTCAAACTCACTTTTCCTCACATTCCCTGATTCCTGCTCCATGGATACTTTTTCAGAGGATGGCCTGCATCTTTCTGAAACTCAGGGAAATTTCAATTTCATTCTGTGAATTTCCTTCCTCGTGTTCTCCTCCTTCTTCTCCACAATTCTTGAGCTAAATTGCAAACTCCATCATCATTTCCCACATCTTTTAACTCATCTCTCATCTTCCTTATATTCACTCTAGAAGATTCTCCTACACTTGACTCTGTCAACTCTGCCATTCACCCCTGCATTGGACATTCTATTTCAAGAACATCACTCTTCTCAGACCGCTGGTTGATGTGTTTACACCACAGGTCCTGTGTCTGCTGGACTCTCTTAAACACCAGTATGCTTGTTCTCAGCAGTTTTTAGTTTGCAGGATGATTCCTATTGTATTAGATACAAGTTTATCCGCTTATTGTCTTTGGAGCGATCCAAGTCTGGCATTGATCTTCTTCAAGAGTTTACTGATGCTTTGACTGTTTGTACTGTAAACTTTCCAGCTTCCTGTTTGCTCCTCTATGATGTCTGTCTCCCGTGATATGGGGATGGGGGGTCAGGACCTGCTGATAATTTTGTATTTGTTTTGTTGTGGATAGATCAGGTGACGCGAATCCGTTCCTACTGAGTGTGACAGTGAAAACCTTCTCCGTCTGAGATTACCTCCCCGTCTCTGCTGTTTGAGTCCATTGTTGCAGCCACTGTAAAATCCATCATTTTTGCTGGCTTCCTGCTTTTCCAAGCATGGTGTCCTTCTCCAAGGTCTGGTCCCTCTGATAACATTTCCCTAGAATGGGGGACAATGTCTCACTGTTTGCTCTTCTGAGGAGCATTCTGGGGGAACATCTTCCTAGATGGATTTGTTTGTTCCTCTGGCAGTCTTTGCTGTGAGGGGCTGTCTTGCCAGTTCTGACTCACACAGGCCCGACAGTCGTCACTTCCCGGTCACGTGCTGTCCTCACGGTTGCTGCTGTGTGTGAGTTCACGCTGACAGTCACTGTGTCAATCCTTCAGCTGGAGGGTCTCCCTTCCACTTCTTGCTGACTCGCTATCCTTCCTTGTGGACTTCCGTCCCTCTAATGTGATGAAAAGACATGGATGAGGCTTGACATCCTTGATTCTAAGGAGCATGCTCGCCGCACTTCTGCCAAGACACACTTGTTCATTATGCAAGTAGTCATACACTGTTGTTGTTGTTGTTGTTAAGTGCCGTCAAGTCACTAGCGACCCTATGAACAAAAGTCCTGGACCCCTGTATAACTTTCGTCCTTTCTCCAGATTCACAGAGTTTCTGAAGGCAAGCTATTGTGGAATTGGATGCCACTCCTGCTTCCAAGCTTGTTTTAATCGGGGAACGCCACCAGGCACTGTCCACCATAAGTGACCATTCTCACATTTGACTCCTCAGTGTCACAGTGTTCGGCTTCACAGCAACCACAAGTTACCTCTGTATGGTAAGTGGACATACCACGGTCACACAACCTAGAAGAATGTTTCACCAAAAACAATTAAAGGCAGGCCTGAGGGCCGTGGAGTAGAGTCACCCACCTTTGGCTTGGGAGCCTGGCTTTCTGTCCACTAGGCCAACTGAGCTCTCTCTCTCCTGTTGTTGTTATACATAGTCAGTATTATTTACCAACACCGTAATTCAACAGCCTCAATTCTTCTTTGATCTCCCTTGTGCATTGCCCAGCTTTCTCATGCTTATGCGGTTCTTAGGCGCCGTTGAATCAGCTCTGACTCGTATCAATCCTATAAATGACAAAGCAAAGCTTTCCTCTGCCCTGCTCCATCCGCACGGTTACCACCACATGCCCTAGTCTGCTGCTGTCACTATTAAAATTCATCTCATTAAAGGCCTTCCTCTTTTTCACGGACCCTCCACTTTTCCCAGTATGATGTCTAAGGACTGATGCCTCGTGACACAGCTGAAGCATTCAGGACGAAGTTTCATCATCCTTGCCTCTAAGGAACACAGTTTGCCCTTCTTCAAGGTTCTTTTAGTTGATTCTTTCAGCAGTCCATTGTGTGCTCAATACTCCTCACCAACACCACAGATTTCACAGCATCAGTTCGTCAGTCTTCTTTGTTCTGTGACCAACTTTGCAGGCATACCCAACAACTGAAAACGCCATTGCTTGGATTAGACCTTCCTTAGCCTTTTAAACAGACATCCTTTCTCTTTAGCACTTTAAAGATGTTCTTGACAGTAAATTTGTCCAATGTAACAAGTCTTTTGATTTCTTTGCATACATATGAGGCAATTAAAAATATCATAGCTTGGGGCCAGGCTCATCTGACATTTTTGACACATTAAAAAGGCTCCTTGCTCATCTCACCCCAGTAAGAATAGCAAAATTTAACAGAACAACAAGCAACAAATACTGGTGAGGTTGTAGAGAAACTGGAACCCTTATTCACAGTTGGTGGGAGTGTAAAATGGTGCAACCATTGTGGAAAGTGGTGTGGCGCTTTCTCAAAAAGTTGCAAATAGAGATACCATTTGACCCAGCAATTCCAATACTGGGAATATACCCTAAAGAGACCAAAATCAACATCCAAGCAGATATGTGCACAGCCATGTTTATTGTGGCTTTGTTCACAATAGCTAGGAGTTGGAAACAATCTAAGTGCCCATCAACAAATGAATGGATACAGAAGTTGTGGTATATT
>NW_006399943.1:2670999-2680793 GCF_000299155.1 Elephantulus edwardii | reverse complement strand
GGTTTGTCCCACGCGATCCTCCATTTAGGTGATTGGCTGGTGTTTCCATAGGTGTTGACTGTTGATTCCAATAAAATTAAAATCGTGCTCATTTCCATCTTTTCTCCCTTTATCATGATGTTCACATGGTGCGAGTTGCGAAGATATATTGCTTTCTTTGCTGAGATGTAATCCATATTGACAAGTTGTGGCTGACATTAAGAAGAATGGGAATTCCAGAACACTTGATTGTGTTCATGCTGGACCAGGAAGCTGTTGTACAAACGGCGCAGGGGAGCACTGCATGGATTGGAATTATGAAGGGAGTGCGTCAGGGATGTATTCTGTCTCCACCCCTGTTCAGTTTATATGTTGAGTAAATTATCTGAGAGTCTATGAAGAGGAATGTGGCATCAGGATTGGAGGGAGACTTATCAATAACCTGCATTATGCAGATGACACAACCTTACTTGCTGAAAGTGAGGAGGACTTGAAGCACTTGTTGCAGAAGATCAAGGAACGCAGCCTTCGGTATGGATTGCATCTCAATATGAAGAAAACAATGATTCTTACCACTGGACCAATAGGCAGTGTCATGATGGATGGAGAGGAGATTGAAACTGTCAATAGCTTCATCTTGCTTGGATCCACGATTAACATCCTCGGTACCAGCAGTCAGGAAATAAGGAGACACATTGCACTGGGAAAGTCTGCAGTTAGGGGCCTCTCCAGATTATTGAAGAGTAGTGATGTCAGTTTGAGGACTAAGGTACGTCTGGTTCAGGCCATGGTCTTTCTGATTACTAGCTATGCATCCAAGAGCTGGACAATGGATAAGGATGACCACAGCTTTGAGCTGTGGTGTTGGAGAAGAGCACGGAGGGCCAAGAGAACGAACAGAGAGGGTGCAGCTGGAGTGCACTTTGGAGGCAAGAATGATGAGGCTTTGCCTCACATACTTGGGATTTATTCCTAGGAGGTGCTATTCCTTGGAGAAGGACATGATGTTAGGAAGGGTGGAGGGTCGGTGAAGGAGAGGAAGACCCTCACCTAGGTGGATTGACACGGTGATTGCTGCAATGGGCTCTTGTGTGTCAAGAGGTGTGAGGACACACAGGACAAAACTAGTTCCGATCTTTTGTTTACCGGGCAGTCATACTCCACTCGACGGCACCTAACAACAACAACAACAATCCACACTGAAGCCTGTAGCATGTCTTAGGTAAGGGCTTGGAATTCTCGTTCCTCTCTGCAAGTGAAGTTATGTCTGGGGAGATCACAGGTGGTTGCGTTCCTCTACAATGAGACCACATCCCTATCATATAGTCCAGTTTCTTGCATAACTTGCTCAGCAATCGGATTGAATCAGTATGGTTAACTATCTTGCCCACAGGTAAATGCCACTTCTACTTAACACGACAAACAGGCAAGAGCTCCCAGACCCACCCACGTAAGACTCTAAATGAATCTCCAACCCCAAACACACCCCAGGACACTGAAGAGATGCTACTTCCCACAGTTGAGCCCTTGACTCCAATCCCAACAGCTCCCTTCCCAGCACCCATCTGCTGCATTCACCTTGTTTTCTTTCACTGAGGGTCGATTATCTTTGTTCTCTTTAAGAGCTTCCTGGCTCTCTGTTGTCCTTTGTTTTTGCTGTGGTTTTTCATATGATTTGGGATTAGTTTGTAAGAAAAAAATGAATCATGCCTGTGTTGATTTATAGCTTCTGCAATGTAGAGAAGGCCAGGAAAACAGAAACTCACCATTATGGACTCCAAATATCACCCCAAAATGGGGCCGATTGGGGTTAAACACTCATTCCTTTCATGACAGCTATTCAGGTTAATTCTGCTTTTTTTGTCATCATTGGATTTGGGGATATAAATGACTCTAAAGAAATACAAATTACAAATGTCAGGTCAGCAAGGCCTTATTTTGTGTCAGACTTGGCTGACATTTGTCAAAAGAAAAGTACTCAAAATGGACCAATTTATTTCCGTTTTTCTCTCCCCCTCCTCTACCAATAAATTTTAGTGGAAAGCATTCAGCTCTTAAGTTTATAAAGTCTTCCTGAATAAACACAGAGTTTAGAAGCCTAAGTTGCTGTCTTTCTGGTTAATACAAGCCTAGATGAGGAGTTCCGGTGGGGCCAGAGTTAAGAACTTGGCGGCCAAGCGGGAGGTCAGTGGTTCCAGAGAATGATCTGCTGTCACAAAGGCTGGCAGCTCTGGCAGCCCGGGGGGCAGCGGCCTCTGTCTGAAGTGTTGCTGGAAGCCACAGTCTTCCTGGGGCCAGGGAGTTTGGTTCATTGCATCTAGGAACTCTGGTGGCACAGTGCTTTAGCAGTTGGTTGATAACTGGAAGTTTGTCTGAAACCACCCACCTCTCTGCAGGAGAAGTGTATGGTAATCTGATCCGGTAAAAAGATTCAACTTTAAAAGTCTGTTGTCTAGTCAGAACTGACTCACACCTGACGCTCCATTCGTTTCCAAAGCATTAAATGGTCTGAAGGAGATTGTCCACACCACGCCTCCCGAGGAGCCACTGGTAGAGTCAACGCCGTGGGGGGCATGTCCTTTGGGTTGACCGTTGCCATCCCCACAGACGAGGCCACTGCGCTCCCTTGTAAAGATACACAACCTCAGTAAACGCAGTAAACACTCTGTCCTACAGGGTCGTGATGAGTCAGTCAGCCCAGCACCGACCAGCGACGCCCACGGATCCTTCACGTGAAGGTTCAGTGCTGGGTTTCTCATCAGCCTTCAGAGTTTTGCATAATAAGAGCTTCAAGTTTCTCACATTATCCGTCTTCCCCAAGCAGCATGCTTCAAGCAGCCTGAGTCTCCTTGAAACTCTTCTCGTTGTGCACAACATTTCCACCAGGTCGTTCCAGGAAGGAGCAGCCCGACCTGCCTCTCTTGGGCTGTTTTTGTGGGTGGCACTGACGTCAGAGCTTGAGCAGATGAAGGCACTGATGCTGTTGGCTCTTTCTTGGGTTTTGTGAACTGTCACTGCAGTGTGCTGGGCAGGCATCTCCCAAGCCACCAAGAACATAGGGCTGTGGACCACTGTCCTCCTAGTGTGGACATATAGAGATCAGTGCATTGGAAAGCGACCTTACTGCCAAGCCAGACTTCACCTCTGACACGTTCCCCATTCATTCCCTCTTCAAGCTGCAAAGAAAGACCTGCCATCATTGCGCATTGAGATGAGTTACCAATAAGTCTCTCTGGCTCCATTCAGAGACCCCCGTTCCTCTTCTCCCCCTTTCTCCTGTCCCCCTGCCCCTTTCCACTCTCCCATCCCTTATAGAAGCAAACTGTCACATCCTTCTCCAATGGCTGGCAGGTGGGTTTGAACTTCTGACCGTTGACTTAGCAGCCCATTGTTTAACCCACTGTATCATCACGGCTTCTCCTACAAAGATTGTAGACTAGAAAACCCTATGGGTCAGTTCCACTCTGCCTTCTATGTCTCTGAGAGCCATAAATGAGTTGAGGCCACAGCACACTATCGACATAAGCCCTGCATCGAGACCCTACCTGGCAAGCAGGAAATGTTCTGAGGAAGAATGCCGAATGCTAGTGGATGAAGAGAAGCTGGTTGTCTAATGAGATTGTCTCCCTTATGAGGAACCTGAAAGGTGTAGTGGTTAAGTGTTTGGCTGCTGCTTAAAAGGCCAGTGGTTCAAACACACTGATTATTCCAAAGGAGGAAGATCCCAATGGCCTAAGAATGTAGGGAAGAAAACCGATTTCCGCAGTTAAACCATTTGCCTTGATTGTATAAAATTGAATAAATTCATCCTGGGAGTCTTATTAGATGAATCAGCACTTACATGGGTCTTCTACCATCTGCTTAACGCAAAACCCTCACAAAACTTCCCAATTGACGTTCTTTATTGGTTTTGCAAAACCGGGCTCTGTTAATTATGTGCATAAGCCGGTGATGCCTGATTTATTATTCAAGCAAGAGAAAGTGCATTCGACAAGAAGTGCTTGCTTTCCCCAATGTCAGGAGAGCCTGTTTCCCCAAAATTTCAGCCATATATTATGTCTGCTCCTTCAGGATAAAAAAAAGTAAAATAAAATAAAATCACTTCCGCAAATGTTTGTCAGGATGAGGGGCACTTTAACAAATAGCGCTCAAATGCAGAACCTTCTAACGTGTCATTAAACATTCTCCTTCCAATGTAATTTGGACCTTTTCAGTTACATTGGGAAATTCTCCAATATATTTCCATAAATTACAATAAATAATGTCCTTTTAAGCTTCTGGGGGGCCGTTGAGCTTCTGTGTGACGAGAGTCATTCACGTTGGGCTCTTTTTTTCTCCCTGGGTGTCCGTGTTCCCCACACCAGCCTGGCTCATTAGGGAGAAAAGCCAGTTCCCTCGGGGGGTTCCAAGGATCCAAACCAATGTGTTTTAATGGTCACTGTGGGTGGAGTGGGGGTGGGAGGACGTCTGAAAGCTGATCTAACTGCTCAGGGTCTGTTCACCTTCCCAAAACCTCCTCAAACCATTACAGGAACATTTGCACCAACAGGGGCTCAAGAAACACCATGTGACTGAACATCTGAGGTTCCCTGATGTGTGTTCGCCCACCACCATACATGATAGTTCAGGGACAAACACTTGTCAAATTGCTATGCATTTATTTTCATTTGTTTTATCAGGTGATTCAGAAATTCTGTTGATATTGAAGATGCAAAATGGCAATTTAATAATAAATTGGCTTAAATGAAGAATGATCATTTTTTTATTATTATTTTTTGTGCATGTACCATCAAATCAGATCTGACTGGTACAGGAGGAAATTGTCCCTCCTTCTCCGGCAGAGCATCTGGTGGATTTGAACCGTGCACCTCTGGGATTGCAGTACAAGGAATGGTCATTTTTATAATAAATAACTAATCTGTCTGTATGGAGTAAAAGATTTGGAAGTCACATAGTGGTCCAAGAATGACTGAATTCTGGGCCACTTGGGTACTAACGAAAAGGTCCTGAGTTCAAACCCACCCAGTGTGTGAGATAGGTCAGCATAAACAAGATGGCATGCAACAACAACAACAAAACTAGCAAATGACCTCAGAGAAGGAGGGGCATTCAGAGCAAGCCTCAGAACCTCGAGAAATGGACTCTGGCTGGATTCTGCCGAAACCTCTGAGAAGGGCACGATGCCGGTGCTGGGACGCTGAAGGGGGAGTAGGTCAGAGCTGACAGCCAGGGTCAGGTGGTGGAACGGAAGCCAGCAGGCACAGAGGAAGGAACAGGACCCTCTTACTCCTCAGCATTGAGGACTTTCACGCCTGGTCCTGCCGGAAGACCTCAAGGAAGTCCATGCCAGAGAGACAGCTAGCTGTGAGACTCCTGAGTACCATGAAGCAAAGGACAGAAGGACAGACATTGACATTGAGCTAAGTCAATAGCTGACATTCAGCTACATTTGATTTGGGGTCTTTGAATGAAATGTCTCCCATCCCATTTCCCACCCACATCACACAGTCACTTACACCTTAATGCCTAACTCCTCAACAAAGTTTCCTCCACCATCACAGACCTTCCTCAGAGCTTTCAATTCCCTCAAACTGGACTCAGTGGTTCTTCTCGGCTTCCTGTTGCTCATATAGTCACCATCTTGACAATAAAGTCGCGCTTTACCCTTGGAGGACCCACCACTTACTCTGAGCTACTCAAGCTAATAAACAGAAGTCTTTGCCTAGATTCAACTGTGAACCCGAAAATTCATTATTGTCAAACTGGAGCCAACTCCTGAGCCCTCAGTGGGTTTCTGAGGCATAAATTACAGGGGAGGAGAGTGTCAATCTTTCCCTTGAGAAGTCTTGGTGAATTTGAACCACCAGAGAAGCCCAGTTTATGAGTCACCAGCCCAATTCTCAAACTACCTCTTTGAAAATGTTGACATCATTAAAAATCGTAGGGTTTAAATTGTAGTTATCATTTCTCCCTTGTAACTGGACATTCTGCAAGTAAGTAACTTGGGTTATTATTGCTGGTGTCAGCTAGATCTTGGCCAAAAGCAGAAACTAGAAAGATGTTTACTTTTGTCTTATTGACTATGCAAAGCTTTTCAACTTTGTGGGTCATATTAAGTTATGGGTAACACTGAGATACGCAGAAACCCCAGATTATTTAAATATGCTCATGCAACCTCAGAGGTGTGCAGTTCAAATCCACCAGACGTTCTTCTAGAGAAAGAGGGGCAATCTCCTCCTGTACCTGTCAGATCTGACTTGTCAGTACACATACACTAAAAAAATCATTAAGCGTGTTCATGCAGAACCTCTAACTAGATCAAGAAGCAGTCCTTGAACAGAACAAGGGGAGACTGCAGGATTTAAAATCAGGACAGGTGTGCACCAGAGATAGGATGAGGAGTAAGGAGGAGGGTGTCACACTTGGAAAGGAGAGCAGAGTCGGAGAAGACTCTCCAGGAGATGGGCAAACATTGCTGCTGGCTGATGGTTCAGGAAGGGATTGTATAGAAGATCAGGGATCATACAGGAGGGAAATAGGGCACAAAACTAAAAATCATACAAAACGTCAGGATTACTGGCACCAGAGGAACACCTGAGACTATGACCCGTAGTGACCCTTCAAACCTGGCCCTGATCGCCTCTGTAGTTCGGTTGTCAGTCACATTCCAGACAGAACTCTCTCTAGTGACATAGTCTGTGGAGGGCTGTTCAATGATTGTGCCTCCCTTGCAGAGTGACCCCGCCAGCATCTCCACCAGAGAGAGATGAACCACCTCCTTCTGCGTGATGTTATAGCCCTGAGGACTCTCTGGAGGGTCAGTTCTGAGCTGGTTCCAGCTCAATGTGGGGGGAGAGAGAGACAGAGAGACAGACACAGACAGACAGACAGACACACAAGACAAGGTGGATATCAGAAGGCACACACTCCCGAGAACACCCAACGTCAGAAGGGCAGTATGGACCTGAGGACAAAGTTCAGAAGCCAGGAAGGAAGGGTAAGGAGAGACAGAGGAACGGAAACAGGAAACACAGGGTGAGTGAACTTACAGTGTGAGGACACAGCGTAATGTGTATGACTTCATGCCGTGGGGACTGGATGAACGTCACACAGCATAATGTGTATAAAAGGTTGAATGGAGAACCAATTCTCCCTGTCAACTTTCACTCAAAATGCATAGGAACTTTTGAATGGGAGAATCATTTTTCTGTAAGTTTACTCTAAAATCTTTGACTCAGATGAAAAGAATTAACTTCCGAGAACCTACTGGAGGGTCAGTTATGGGTCAGTTCTGACTTGAAAACACACAACAAGAGCAACAATGATGGAATGTGGAAGCTTGGTAACGGTCCCCTATAAACTGGTAAACCAAATCGATACAGAGGACACCAGAGATAAGAGAGGAGTTCTGGCAGCCTATCTTCATGGAGGTGTGCTGCGACCCAAAGCCACGTCTCTCTCTAGTGGTTTGAATCCATGCCTGGCTCCTTGGAGGAAACCTGGGTGATTTCCTCCCATGCAACCCATCGGAGGGTCAGCTATGAGACGGTTCATTAGAGAGCAAGGGAATGGGGTGGGGAGCTGAGCCAAGAGTGGGCAATTGAACTTCAGTCCCGCCAAAAATAATGGCCTCAGGTGAGGTGTGTGTGTTTGGACTCCAGCCTCTGCCTGGAGGCTCCTTGGCACCAGGGAAGCCAGGATGCATGGAGTCTCCAGGGACAGCAGGGCTACAGATGCTGAGCGAAGAAGGACTTTCCTCTGAAACCAGCAGAGAAGGGGTCTTCCGAGGGCTGGAGCTTGAATTCAGACTTCCAGACTCCAAGGCAGTGAGAGTGGCCTCGCCCCAGGTCTGGAAGCCAGTTCTTCTCCCTTTAAGGAGCACTGCTGGGTGCAGGGAGGGCAGGAGCCAGGAGGCCCTGATGGAGATGGGCGCACCCATGGACCCCTCTCTCCAGCTTGGGGGGCTCTTGAGACAGCTGTCTGCAAGGTTTCTCTGTGGCCAACTCTCAGCGTAGCCCTCTCCTGGTTCTTCTCTCTAGGTCGGGTGGGTGTGGAGTTTGTGCATCCTGTTGGTGAGGGAAGCACTCGCATTTTTCTGTGTCTCAGCTCCTCTGTCATGAGCACTGTCATGTTTCCACCCCGTTAGAGGTTCTATTTGTGATCTGCCCTGGTCCTGCCCCTCTCCTACCCCACAGCCCTTCCCACACAGCCAAAGCCCTCTCGGCGGTCAGGTCCCAGACAGGGATGCAGGCCCAGCCAGCAAGGGAGCGCCGGCCTGCTCCTGCTGGCGCTCTGACCCTGGGAGCTCCCAGCAGCCAAGGAAGTCAACTGTGTGATCTGTTAGGGGGTGACCCCAACAAGCAACGACAAAATCGAGGGAAGGAGCACTTCCAGAAAAGACGTGCTCCCTGTACCAAAGGGAGCCTCTCGTCCTTTCCCCAATAAACCTGGGAAACACAGGTTTAATGACATTTATTTTGTGCAGTTTCTCCCAAGTCTTAGAAGCACCATCCCACCTCATTCTTTATGGGGGGATTTTACTTGGAGTGTCTTTCCCCCACAAAGCTTAGGGGCTTCAGAGTGAGAAAATGCATCCCATTGTTAGAGGCTTCAAAGCCTCGGGAAAATTAACAAAGAGTCTGCTCCCAACAAAACCCGTGGCCATCTTTGGTAACTATAAATATGCACAAGGACATAACCTCTCCACATGCAGCTCCAGGCCCTTGACCCAGGAGGGCCAGGGGACAAGGGCCTCCAGCCGGCTCCTCCGAGGACACTCATCCCCTTTCCTGGGACGCAGAGGACTCCTCGGGTCTTCTCCTTTGAAGGCCTTACCTTCTGAGATGGCTTTGAACTTCTTTCATCTCATTTTACCTTTCTTTCTGATGACCTGGTGTCTTGCTAAACTTTCAGAGACTTTCCAATTCAGAAGGCAGTTTCTTGGGGCATTTCAAACTTGGTTTCGCATGAAGGGACTTTGGCATATTCATTAAAAGTTCATTCTTTCCCAGGAAATTTTTCATGGACTTTACTTGGTTTGAAAACAAATGCTTACATGAGAATGTAAAGTAATTGGAATAGGAAATACAAATTTATGATTCTTTTTCTCTTCACTTTATCATACAGACAAAGTTAATATGCCCCAAATTTGATAAGCTGGTCTTTCTGTTTCAACACTACTTATCAAAAGCTCTGTGCATCTGGGAGCTGGACAGTGAGTGAGTAAGGATGGCAGAAAAAGAATCACCCAGTTTGGGCCTGTTGTTAGGCGAGGCTATTCCTTGGAAAGTTATTAACGCTTGGAAATGTGGACACAGTGGCTGCAGCAATGGATTCAAGTGTGTTCGGTTCATGAGGGTGGTCAGGATGGGACAGCGTTGACATCTGTTCTTCACAGGGTCACTACGACCTGTACGTAATGGCGCGTAACTACAACAATGGTGGTCAGGTGTCAAGGACTCGCACTGCTAACGCAAAGGCTAACTCACTTTGTTTGAATCCATTCACTGCAATTTGGGAGAAAGATGGGCAGTCTCCTCCCGTGTGATTTACAGCCTCTGAAAATCTGCTAGAGAGTCAGTTATGAGCTGTTTCCAACTAGATGACACATGCGATTTCCTGCTTCTGCAAACCTGCTGGAGGTTCAGCTATGGGTCATTCCTGGACAGCACACGACAGACAGCACACGACAGCACACAACCACAGACAGCACACAACCAGAGACAGCACACAACCACAGACAGCACACAACAGACAGCACACAACCACAGACAGCACACAACCACAGACAGCACACAACAGACAGCACACAACCA
>NW_006399943.1:2667995-2670874 GCF_000299155.1 Elephantulus edwardii | reverse complement strand
ACAGACAGCACACAACCACAGACAGCACACAACAGACAGCACACAACCACAGACAGCACACAACCACAGACAGCAAAACGACAGCAAACAACCACAGACAACACACAACCAGAGACAGCACACAACCACAAACAGCACACAACCAGAGACAGCACACAACAGACAGCACACAACCACAAACAGCACACAACCAGAGACAGCACACAACAGACAGCACACAACCAGATAGCACACAACCACAGACAGCACACAACCACAGAGAGCACACAACCACAGACAGCACACAACCACAGACAGCACACAACCACAGACAGCACACAACCAGGGACAGCACACAACAGACAGCACACAACCACAAACAGCACATAACCTCAGACAGCACACAACCAGATAGCACACAACCACAGAGAGCACACAACAGAGAGCACACACAGACAGCACACAACAGACAGCACACAACCACAGACAGCATACAACAGACAGCACACAACCACAAACAGCACACAACCAGAGACAGCACACAACCACAGACAACACAGAAGCACAGACAGTATACAATCACTGACAGCACACAACCATAGACAGTATACAATCACAGACAGCACACAACAAACAGCACACAACCACAAACAGCACACAGCACACAACCACAGACAGTATACAAACACAAAGAGCACACAACAGCAACCACCACCAAGGTAGCTCTGGTGTATTCGGTAGTGCGTTGTTCTCCAAATCCAAAGAGGCAGCCTTCACAGTTCAGACACACTCAGTGCTTCTCTGGAGAGAAGGAGAGAGAGGAGCTGTCCTTCCTCTGCCCATACACCTTTGGAAACGCAATGGAAAGCCTCTCTCCCTCACTCGCTCTCCCTCCCTTTCTCCATCTCTACCTCTGCCTCTACCTCTCTCTCTTTTTCTAGGGTGGTTCTCTAAATAGCTCCTTGATTCTCCAGCTTGAATAAGCAACGTCAGAGGTTTAACAAAAGCAAACACAAGGACCTAACTACTACTGCTGACATGACCCCGAGTCATAGTGATCACTTAGGACAGAGGAGAGCTGCGCCGTGGAGCTTCCACGCACGTGCACACTGCCCACGGCGGTTCCACGCACGTGCACACTGCCCACGGCACTTCCACACATGGGCACACTGCCCACGGCTCTTCCACGCACGGGCACACTGCCCACGGCGGTTCCACGTTGTACATCTCCACACACATGCACACTGCCCATCTTTTCCTGAGAACTGGATGGTGGATTTGGGTCTTTGGTTATCAGCCTAGCACTTTAACCACTGAGTCACCAGGGATTCTTCATAGGATTGAAGCCGAGACTACATAGGGAAAACTTATACATGGAGCCTGGCCCCAGCAAGCATTCCCTGCATGGTGGCCAAATGTCACCTTATTATCGCAAGGATTGGGAGAGTTGCCCAGTGGAACCAGCCCAGCCCCGCACAGACACAGGGCCCTGAATGGTGTTCTGAATTCCATTTGTTTGATTCAGGTGTGGGAACAGCTCCTGCAGGAATCAGACCGCAGGGTCCCTGTGAGTCCTGCACATACCCAGCGAGGCCATCAAGAGCCCCAGGGACACAGCAAGGGGAGCCTGGGACCTGGGACAGGAGTGGGAAGGCTTAAAGATGTCATCAGGTAAGAGAGGTGGCAGCTCGATCGACATGGCCCAACTTTCTCCAATAGCTCCTCTCCCTCTGCCCCTCCAGGGGAGCCTGTACAGAACTTCTCGGCTTTTCCAGTGGGATTCCTGTACATGAGAGCTTCCTTGACAGAGTAATCCTTTCTGAAGGGCGCATCCTCACCCCAGACGTGCCAGTGAATGCAGGCTGCTCCGAGAGCCCCCTCGTCTGCCTCTGCAGCAGGCTTTGCCTCTCTCTTCCTGGAAGCCAGAGCTGATTTAATTCCCTAGACCAGCCTGCACCAGGATTTCTAAGTCCTCAGGGAGAAAAGGGGAGCCTCAGTTCAACCTCTGAGAACAGCTCCTGCACGCAGCCAGCTTAACTTGGCCTCTTCACGCTCTGAAGCCACAGCTGTAGTTGAACTCAATTTTTAAATGACATCATGTTTCTGAATAGAGGAATTGCACCAGCTTCCATTAAGGGATGGCCAGCAATGAGCAAACTGCTTCAAAGTACCTTGTTCAAAAGCTAAGGTGTCGGTGTCCCTTCGAGGACTAAGGTGTACCTGACCCCAAGTCAGGGGATTTTCAATCGTCTCATACCCAAGTGAAAACTGGACTAGGAACAAGGAATGAACAGAGAAGAAGTGATGTGTTTGCATTGTGATGCTATGAAAAAAATACTAACTCTGCCACAGTCGGCCAGGAGAATGAACACATCTGTCTTGGAGAAAGTACAGCTACAGTAAATGCGCACGCTGAGACTTCAACACCTGGACTTGGGCATGTTCTCAGAAAGGAACAGACCCTGGAGAAGGATAGTATGCTCAGGAGAGGATCAGAGAAAAAAACAAAGCCCCTCAAAGAGGTGGGTGGCACATAGGGAGGAGTGAGCTGAAAGAAGCTGCCAGAATCCTATACTTGGTCACAGATTTTCCAGATAGAGCCGACCTACAGGCATGGAGTAGGGTGTCCACAGTGAGAGTCGGAGAGAGACAACAGGAAACCTCCGATTTCACTGAGCGGCCCAACCTGACGCTGGTGCTGGCCTTCGTGTCAACTCCGACCCGCCTTGAGCTCATTCGTGCAGAGCAGGTGAGGCTCCTTCAGGCTCTCTGTGGCTGCTTCCCCGAAGGTGACTGCCCTCCCCGAAGGTGGCTGCCCTCTCCGAAGGTGGCTGCCTCCCCGAAGGTGACTGCCTCCCCAAAGGTGACTGCCTCCCCAAAGGTGGCTGCCCTCTCCGAAG
>NW_006399943.1:2656792-2667895 GCF_000299155.1 Elephantulus edwardii | reverse complement strand
GGTGACTGCCTCCCCAAAGGTGACTGCCTCCCCAAAGGTGGCTGCCCTCTCCGAAGGTGGCTGCCTCCCCGAAGGTGACTGCCTCCCCAAAGGTGGCTGCCCTCTCCAAAGGTGGCTGCCTCCCCGAAGGTGACTGCCTCCCCGAAGGTGACTGCCTCCCCGAAGGTGGCTGCCCTCTCCGAAGGTGACTGCCTCCCCGAAGGTGGCTGCCTCCCCGAAGGTGACTGCCTCCCCGAAGGTGGCTGCCTCCCCGAAGGTGGCTGCCCTCTCCACAGCAGGTCACAGACCTCTCCCCAGGTGCTTCCGGCTGAGTTCAAATTGCCAACCTTTCTCTTAACAGAATGCTTAACCACTGTGCCACTGGGGGCTCCTCTGCTTCTCAGGGTGGGTGCCATCAAGATGCTTCCAACCGCAGTGGCTCATGTCGGAGCAGAACTGCTCTGCTGAGTTTCAAGTGTGAACTCTGGGAGAGAAGATTGCCAGGCCTTCCTGCCTGGGGACTCAGCCCTGCAGTGGGCGGAGCCACCGGCCCAACCGTTGCCGCTGAGTGTTTAACCAGTGTACCTCGTTCATTGTTGTTGTTGTTGTGTGCTGTTGAGCAGATTCAGACCCACAGCTGCCCTACGTGGCAGAGTAGACCTGCCCCATCAGGTTTTCTAGGCTGCAATCTGAACGTGAGCGGATCATCTTATCTTTCACCTTGGAAGTTACTGGGTGGGTTTGAACCACCCACCTTCCATTCATAGTTAAGTAAGTAACCCTTGTGCTACCAGTATTCTATGATGTCATATGGTTCGACTTTGAAAGGTCACTAAGTCCATGCTTCCATGAGCCAATAGGAAGCTTAGTGGGGGCCCCAGCCAATCACCCTGACCAGTCCCAGTTCACAAGGGCTCTTCAGGTCCAGAGAGGCTCAACTGGTCTAGGTTCCTCAACATCCCCTTGGATACCTTCAGATAAAATGACTGGAGTAAACAGTGATTCTTCCAGAAGACCACAAGCTGCCCAAAGGTAAGGAATTCACAAAGCTGTTTCCTCATGCCCAAGGCGCAGCTCCTGCATCATCTGCTGCAGCTCCATCCAAGTCCAGAAATCTTCTCAGAGAGGATGGATGCCTGAGAAGCCTGGTTTAGGGGAGGAGCCCTGGGTGAGCTCCTGGCTGCTAACTTAAAGGTTGGTAGTTTGAACCCATCCAGGAGCTCTGTGGGAGAATGATGTGGCGATCTACTTCTGTAAACACTGAAGCCTCGGAAACTCCAGGGGCAGTTCTATCGGTCCTGCAGGTCTGCTCTGAGTTGGGATCAACTTCAGGGCAGTGGACTGGCTTTACCTATTGGGAGAAAATATTCTTCTCAAGGAGTGGAAAATTCACCTCCCTCTTAATGAGATAAAATCAAGTTTAAAAATAGTCTTGTTAATCTGGACTATTAATTAGGAAGCTCAAAATAAGTCTTGTGCCCTGATTCCCTTGTTGGGGGAAAAAAATCAGAATGTATACTCATTAAAATGAGCGCCTTAAAGAGCCCCCACTGTGGTGGTGCTGCAAAGAAATCTCGCTGCTGATGGATTCCATTGCTCCCTCTTAAGGAAAACCTGAGTGCTCACACAAGTCCACTACCCAGCTGTCCGTCATCTCAGTGCCAGCCCTCCTCACCCCACGAAGAGCTTCTCCAGTCTAAGGCCAGAGCACAGGCCAACACATGTCTGGAGGTGCCTCGTCCACGGTGGGGGGTTTGGGATCCTGTACAGCAAACTAAAGAAAGAAAAATCCTCACGACTGGACCAATAAGCAGCCCTGCGGTGAGAGAGAGGAGGTCGGAGATGTCAAGGATTCCGTTTAACTAAGAGTCACAGCCAATGTCCTTGGAAGCAGGAGTCCAAAATGAAGCCTTGCTTTGGGCAAATATACTGCCAAGTAACTCTTCAAAGTGCTGGAGAGCAAGATGTCACTCTGGGGACCAAGGTTCAGCCACGCCATAGTATTTTCTGTGCTTTAAATACCTTTGAAATTTGGACAATGAATCAGAAAGATGGAAGAAGAATAGGTGCCCTTGGATGGTTCTGTCGATGAAGAGTACTGAGTATACGATGGATGATGTAAATCATTATGTTTTGGAGTTAAGTGTGTAGAAGGCTCCTTAGAAGCTAGGACAATGAGCCTTCATCTCACAAACTTCGCACACGTTACAGAACGTCAGAAGAGCGTCGCGCTTGGTAAAATAGTGAGTCGGTGACAAAGAAGAGTCTCAATGAGACGAGTGGACAGCGCGGCTGCAGCAGCGGACTAAGCGTAGCTGAGACTGTGAGGTCGGCACAGGACGTTGTCCACGAGGTCAGAAACGTCAGCTGCAGCGACGGACTTCAAATGAGTCCAAGAGGCTCACGGGAGCTGAGAGTGTGCAGGCCTCAGAGATACTTCTAGTTCAGTTCCAGACCATCAAAATAAAGCAAATACCAGAACAAATCTGGTCACGCCATTGTTTCACTGTTGCCTTGAGCTGATAGAAGCTATGCTTATCCTCACTGCAGTCCATTACAGTGCAATCACATTTTTAAGAAGTTGGGTGTGTAAGAATGACTAAGTAAAAATGGAGTCCAGACATGAGGTGGGCGGTTGGGGTCTGTACATGTTAACCCAATTGCAGGCCCAAGCTTGTTTAGGGAAGAATGTCGTACATGAAAATACTCACCCTGAATAAGACTCAGGAAATGATCCTCTTTGCAACATCTCAGCCCACCTATCCCTTGTGTCTGTCTACCTCTTGTCCCTGTCCCTGTGCAGTGCACCATTGTTTCTAGACATCCAAGGTGAAAGCTTTGCCTCTGGACTCCTTAAAGAGGTCAAATGCAGTCACTTTGCATCCTGGAGTCCTGCTTCCATGGGCGTTGACCACGGATCCAAAGGCAGAGAAATGTTTGGCGACGTCAGACTTTTCTCCGCTGAGCACGGTGCTGTCCTTCTCCTCATCTTCTTCACGGTGAGGTGTAATTCAGGCTGAAGGCTGTGGTCTTGATGCTCATCAACAGATGCTTCAAGCAGTCTCCACTTTCCACAAACATGGCTGTGTCATCTGCAGGCCGTTAAAGAGCCGTCCTGCAAGTGTGGCCACAACAGTGGTTTAAATTACGGATGTGTCTCCCATGATGCTTCTATTAGGCGGTGCTGCTGTAAGTAAACAATGAGTGAGGCAAATGCTTACAGCTCAGGGTGACCTGTGATGTGCTATCTGGATAGGACACCTGGCCGCCTCGGTCCACGCTATTAGTAACCTCAGCGGAGGCCCTGCTGGTCTCCCGGAAGCTTGATCATTCAAAACAGCTGCAGAAGTAAGATCACTCTTAGGATCCTAAGTGCTTCTAACAGGATGTGAGCATCATATATTTGCTGTTGTTTTTGTTGTGTGATGTCAAGTCGACTACGACTCACAGCAACCCTACGAGCCACCATCCCCACCACGCTCATGCCCGGTGCTGGCCGCTGTACCTGTCCATCCTGTTCAGTCTTCCTTCCTTACTCTGATTCTCTCCTTTCCCACAAGGGTATCTCTCTCCAGGGACTGACCTCTCCTGACAACACGCCCGCAGCGTGTGAGACAAAGTTTCACCGTACACCAAACCAAAAGCTAAACTGTTTTTTCTGACTATAGCGACCCTGTAGGACAGTGTGGACCTGCCTCATAAGATTTCCAAGGCTGTGATCTTTCCAAAACATTACACAATCTTTACAGCCACATCTTTTTTTTCATAGTGCAGCTGGTGGCTTTGAATTTCTTAGCTGACAATTAAATGCTTACTGCTTAACCTCTGTGCTACCAGGCCCATGGGGTGTGTGCATGCATGTATGTGTGTGTTAAGTTCACACCTCAGCTGTCCATGTAAATGCAACCATATTAGTGCTTGAACACACACGTGGCATGTAGCGTTTTAGCTGGATGTGATGAAACCAGACCACTACACATTTAGCAGATGAAAGAAACGAAGACTTTTACTCTATGTTGTTGTCCACAAAAGCAATGTTCCACGTAGTCCATGATGAAGAAAGAGAGTTCAACTCAGCTGTGTCAACTATCAACATAAAACTCTGTGATTTGTCACAGTAGGAGATTGATTTTGACCAGGCTTGTTTTCAGCGGCTCATACTTTAAGTTTTGCTGCTTCTTTTGTAACAAATGGTGTAATTATAAGTGAACAAATGAAAAGATGCTATAAAAGAAAATTTAATGATCAGAAAACATATTACAGTAAATTATTATATCTTCTTTTCAGACTGATCCTTCATTTCTAATGTTATAATTACAAACATTTTATTCTGTATTTTCTTTTTACAAATTCTTCAATGATTTCATCACAATTAAACTTCTGAACAATATCTCCTTGCAGACATAATGAGGATAATGAATTGAGTCTTTCTTGAACCATTGTTGTGAGATGAGGGTTTGAGTTCCTTTATGGATGAAAATGAGTGTTCTGTTGTATAATAGTAATCATTGAAGCTGGGAATATGGGTAAAGTAATGTCAGCATTGGGAAATACACTTTGCATTGTATCTTCTATTCTGGAATGATACAAGCCTACAAGAATAACATTTGTCTTCCCAGAGACTGTAAACTCCTTTCTCATGTAACAATTATATTGTTGCATTTCTCTGTAAAGGTTTATGTTTAAGTCGAGGTGCACTCTTCGTCAGTATTCTCACATTGTTTAAGAAGGGAATCTACCTTCAGGACCTTCATACACTCTTGTCCTGTGCTCATGTTTCAGGTGTGCTGCGATGGTGCAGTCCTGTGAAACTGACCTCTCTCAACACAGTGCAGCAGTTCTGACACTTACTTGTTTCTCTCTAATGCATCTGCAGCAGTAAGCTGCTCGGTTACCAGCATTTGTTTATTTATGTGTTCAAAATTTTCAAAACCTGCTTTGAATTTTGACCAGTAGCTATCTGTAGAAGTCTTTAACATTCTTTCTGAATTTGGAGACCTTGGCTCGACTAGTAAAAATGCACAACCACTATCAATACACCCTCTGGTGTTTGCATTTTGTTGTGATAATTTCCCCTTCTCTTTTCGTATCTCCTTTCATCACCTGGATGTCAGCACTATCTTCTCAGGCACCTAGAATCTGAATGAATGCATAATTCCAGGATTTCACTAGTTGGGTTTCTCAGCATAGATTAGAAAGGTATCTTGATACTGAATCACTCTCTAAACATGTTTTAAGAACTTCCCATCGGCGAGTAGAGAAAGCTACACATGCAGAGTCACTGAAGAGTTGCTGTTGTTGTTGTTATGTGCCATCGAATCGCTTGCGACTATTCATAGAGACCCTATGTACTAGAGCTCTAAACGCTGTTCTAGCCTGTGCCAACCTAGCCATCTCAAAACTCTCTTATTCCCACCGGTCCAGTCACAGAATCGTAGGAGGGAAAAAACAAATCAGCTGCTTCCAGACAATGTCCTGGGGTATGTCCTGTAAGATCACATGAATGCCAGAGCCTGCTGTGAGAATGGCATGTGTAGTATGTTCCAGACTTTTCTTTTGCTCGCTTTCCTAACACCCTGGCATATTGACGGCATTGTACAGCACAAGGCTGTTCACTTAGAAGAATCCACCCTGCAGGCTTCACCTAGCAAGCATGTGGTTTGCAGTTTCCTCACCAGCGACTTTCTAAGGGGACTCTGGTGGCAGAGTCTGGAAGGAGCTATGCTGCTACCCAACCCAGCAGTGGCACCAGAGGATCAAGGTGGGCACTCCTCTTTCTCATGACACAGAGCCTTGGAAATCCAGTAGAGGGTCAACTATGAGTCCTTTCCGACTCAACAGCCGAGAGAGAGACAGGGAGGGATGGAGGGAGGGAGAGAGCTTTCTAAACTAGAAAGTAGGATACACTGCTCAGCTGGTTTTCTACCGCTTGGGGCTGTGTATCTTAAAACGACTGATCTGTGTAAGATCACTCGACTGTATGTAGAACTATACACAGCTCACTCACCTGAGAAATATACAGGAAAGGTCAGGAGCGGAAGCCACAGACAGGCTGGAATATTGAGCGACACTTATCTCATACACTGTATTTGACAAACGTCATCACTTACCAACTTTATTAATTCTTTGCACATTGTTGGAGACATATCCAATGGGCTGCCCTTGCCTGTGTTGACTGTGTTTTGAGATATGACCTGTTAAAATTGATCAAACTCAGCAATGAGTTCAAGTAAACGAAAAGAATTAATCCTGTGGGCATTTAAGTATTTCATTTCTTTCTCCAAAGGATGATCTGTGTTCACTGGTTGTTTTAATGAGCAATACTAAAGGGTTAAAGCCATTTATCCAGTATTGACATTCTTCATTCATTCACATGTCCACTTCACAAACTCATGTTCAAGGGCCCATTATTTCAAAAGCGAACAAGCGGCCCGGTTTTCAATCTGTCTTATTCTGGAAGCACCGATGACCTCTGTCCACCATGGATGACACCGTTGTTAATGAAGTGTCACACAACTCCCAGCCTCCCTCCACACACAAGCCACCAAACTGACAAACAAGTGGTGGAAATTTGGCTCCACTATAGCAAACAAAGTTGAATAATTAAAAACAAAGTGAGTATAATTTTTAAAATAAAATTTCTATTTAGATGTGGACATTAACATGGAAAATTAAGTTAAAATGTACTTGTAATTTTTGTTCTTTGGGATAGCAATAGGGAGGAGAAATAGAACTTACAAGGCTGTTGGAAATAATTTTAAGCAATTGTCATGTGGTGTTTGTATATTGGCCTGTTTGTAGATCTACACATGTATTTCTGTCTTGAAATAATTCTTAAAACTTGTGCACTCACTTTGAAGCTGACTATTCACAGTCCACTAACTGCTGTAACAACCTGATGGGGGCAAGTGTGGCTGCAAAGATACAAATTAAAGACTATGTTCACTCTGAAGAGGCAATTCGGCTCACTTTGCACTGGCTGTGATCAGATATGTCACAAGCCAGATGATCATAGTGCTATGCCAGTCATCTCCTGTGATTGTGGTGTCTGAATCCTTGAAAATTGGCTTTTCTAGCCACTGTGTTAGCCCCTGTTTTGTGGCATAGTTTGTCTCCAATTACCTTAACTATGGACACATGGTCTTGCCAATTATCAACAGCTACGGGACCAATATAAGCTAAGAGGGTGTTTTCCATATTGTGAGAGATGACAGTGGAGAGAGGGTGAAGACACTATGGCAGACGGTGAAGAGATGGTAGCAAGGTGTAACCAGAGGAATACTGGAGATGGGACCAAAGTTAAAGGTTTTGCTTCTGGATGATTGAATGAAAAGCTAATTTGTAACTGTTCTGAGACAAACGTTGCTGCATGATTGAGGAAACCAGAGGTCTATTTGTACTGCTGAACTGAACCAGGACTGTCACTAATTGAAGAATTTTGTCTTGCTATTAATCTGGCCTGGGACTTCTGGACTAAACCTGGACTTGCATTATGTGATATTCTTTCCCTTTCCCACTCCCCAACCTGTTTCCCTAATCAATCTCGCAACTGTAAGTAAAGTCTGTGAGTCAAGTTGCAATGAACATTGGACTTAATGCCTGCTAGAAATAGGTGCAGGAGAATGTGGGGTGATACGTCTGACCTGTAGCTATGTGTTACTGATGGGGACAGTTCCCTTTATGAATTGGGTAGAAGTCACACTCGGCCACTCTCACATTGCGTCTACTCCTTTCCCAATTGGTGGCAGTGGTGGGATTCCTTGCTCTAGGCTAACAGAAACATGGTTTGGTTTTGTAAATGTGGGACTTGTACCGTTAAAATGGTCATTGCTATTTCTACACAGTCAGGAAGGAAGGCAAACAGTAGGCAATCTGCTTCTGTGTGATTTCCTGCCTCTGAAAACCTGCTGGAGGGTCAGCTGTGGGACAGTTCTGACTAGATGGCACATGACGACAACAAGAGGGAAAGAAAAGTTGAGAAGCTGCCATATGACCTGAGATAAAAGGTTATGAAGATGAATGAAGACCAAGCTGAGAGGTTTTTTTAGAAGTCTGAATATGATGGGTTTTTTTATGTCATAATGTGATATAAGAATGAATATGAGGGATATATAACATTAAGATATATTGTAAAAAGGATTAAAGTTGTTGATTTGAGTATCTAGGATGTAGTTACACTGAGATATATGTTGTAGATCGTGGAAAGTATCATATTTTTGATGGATAAAGGCATAGCAATGTTAATACATAGTAGGTGTTAGAACGATGGGACATAATGTGATTTAGGGGAAATGTAAGCCAGCTGAATATTAATTGGATATCCAAAAAGGGGAAATTTGCCCTAAAAGAATGATCATAATAAGTAGTAGAATTTGGTACCAAATGTGGAACTTAGCCTAAGGACGATTAAGTCCCATCCAGTCCTCTGATCAGAGTTATATTCGAAAGAGACAAGTAGGAAAAGAGAGAACTTTTCCAATCAACCGAGACACAGTAAGGATGATTCCTGTCAGAGCCTTCTATCCAGGCCTTGATGTCAAAGGACACTGGGGAGGATGTTCAACTCGTGGCGACCACCGGGGCCCACTAAGTGAGCTGAGGTGGGAGCCGTGTAGTAATGAAGAGATGGGCAGGGTTTGAACACTTCCTTTCAACATTGTCCACCTCGCGTGATGAGTGGGGCGGGTGAAGACGGTGCTGAGCTGAATGCAAGGCTGTGCCAAACAGTTCCAAAATGAAAATGAACGTCTAGCTGCTGTCAGATACAAAAGGTATTAAATGTGCACCTTCTTTCTCTGTGGCATTATTCCATATTCAGATAAAATGTATGTATAAATTCAGATAAAAGGCAACAATCCCACTTCTCACAAGTTTGTTTTTGCAAGTCATAACAAAAGCAATGCATTTCTTAAAGAGAGTCTGAATTGCTTTTTTAATGAATGTAACAACAGTTAGATTCAATAACTCACCACTCCAACTCTTATTTACTAGGAAGAAATCATGTTCTCCCAAGAGAACCACCAAGAGAAGGAGTTTCAACTACACAGGAGGACTTGGAAGCAGTCAAATGTCAATGAAGGTGTTGAAGAGGTCGGAGCTCAGCTTCAACAGCCTTGCACATGGAGGCGCTTTGTGGACTTGACACTTTCTCACACATTCAGTGCCTGACCAGCTCCCTGTTCATTGTCAAGCTCCATTTTCCTTGTGCTTTGTCTGCTTGGCACATTTGGGTCTTGCTTTAGACAGTGGTGCCTCTGTTTCTCTCATATCCTGTCCAAAACAAGACCCAAATGTGCCAAGCAGACACGGCTTCTTCTAAGGTTGCGATGAGTCAGAATCTTCTCAACGGAAATGCATTGTCATGAGATGTCTTTATCCAAATATGGAAAATGAAACTTAAAAGAGAAAGTCTTCACGGTTGTTGTTAAACCCAGCCTTCTTGACTGTCTGATGCCAATAGCCATCCCTCAAACTGCAGATGCAGGCAAATAGCATTTCAAATCAGACTAGCAGAAGCAAATGCAAATGAAGGCCCTGCCATGGGGCGTGGAAGCATGAAACTGGAAAAACGTACACAATCCCACATGGACCAGTCCGTTGTTGCTGCAGAACAATCTCCCCTGACCCCCACCAAAGTTCAGTTGTTTCAAATAACCACCATGTGCACGACTCATGATTCCAGGGGGCAGAAGCATGGACTAAACTCAGCTAGGAAGATTCCAGGGGGCTTCAGGTGATTCCTCCTGCCTCTGTGGTCAGTTTGCAGTGAGGGGATTCACTCTTCAGCCTGGAGGTGGGCTGATGAACAAGATATTATATCACTGCCCTTTATGTATTTGCCTCCAGGATATTTATCTCTTAATAGCAAGCTAGGGAAACACTGCATTGTTCAAAATCAGGAAAGAAGTGCATCAGGGATGTGTCCTGTCTCCAAACCTCTTCAATCTACATGTGGAACAGATCATTCAGGAGACAGGTCTTTTTGAGGAGGAATGTGGTATCAGATTTGGAGGCAGACTCATCAACAACCTATGTGATGACACAACCTTGCTCCCTGAAACTGAGGAGGACCTGAAGCATCAGCTGAAGGAAGTCAAGGACTGCAGTATTCAATATTCATTGAAGCTCAACATCAAAAAAAACAAATTCTCAGCTCTGGACCAATTGGCAGCACCGTGATAGAGGGAGAAGAGATTGAGACCATCAACAATTTCACCTTGTTTGACACAATCAATGCTCTTGGAACCAGAAGCCAGGAAATCAAAAGACTAATTGGATAATAAAAGTCTGCTGTCAGAGACCTCTCCAAGAGTGCCAAAGTGCAAAGAAGTCAATCTAGAGATTAAGGTGTGTCTGATCCAGACCATGGTTTTCACAATTACTACTACGCATCAGAAAGCTGGACAATGACTAAGGATGACAGAAGAAGAATTGATACCTTTGAGTTGTAGTGCTGGAGAAGAGTAATGAACATACCATGAATGGCTAAGGAAACAAAGAGATCTGTCTTGGAGAGGGTGAAACCAAGGTGCTCTCTGGTGGCAAAGATTTTAAAGCTCCATTTGGCAGACTACAGACATATTGTCAGGAGGGACCAGTCTTTGGAGAAGGACATCGTGCTTAGAAGGGTGGAGGGACAATGCAGGAGAGGAAGACCCTGGAGGAGATGGATTGGCACAGTGACTAGGGTAATAGAGGTAGGTATGTTGGAGACAGTGACATTGGCTTGGGCCAGGGCAGAGTTCAGAGCTGCTGTACGTAGGATCACTATGAGTAGCAGGTGACTCGCAGCAGCACATGACAACCACAGCAAGCTGGCACTCACTGACTCAGAAAGTCTGCTAACTCTAAACTCATTTCCCCCCCAAATTCAGTTTATTTTAAAAATAGCCCAAATAAGCAGAGAGTGATCAAGAAAGAGGAAGATCATCAATGAGATGGACTAACACAGTAGACGCAAGATGAGCCCAAGTGCAGCAGTGACCATGGCGACAGTGCAGTGACTGTGGTGATGGTACAGTGAATGTGGTGATGTGACGTGACCGTGGTGATGGTGCAGTGACCTTGACGATGGTGCAGTGACCGTGGCGACAGTGCAGTTACTGTGGTGACGGTGCAGTGACC
>NW_006399943.1:2625928-2656682 GCF_000299155.1 Elephantulus edwardii | reverse complement strand
GCAGTGACTGTGGTGATGGTGCAGTGGCCACGGTGCAGTGACAGTGGTGATGATACAGTGACAGTGGTGATGATGCAGTGACCGTGACAACAGTTCAATGACTGTAGCAACAGTGCAGTGACCGTGGCAAAGGTGCAGTGACTGTGGCAATGGTGCAGTGACCGTGGTGATGGTGCAGTGTGGTGACGGTACAGTGACTGTGGTGACGGAACAGTGAATGTGGTGATGTGACGTGACCGTGGTGATGGTGCAGTGACCTTGACGATGGTGCAGTGACCATGGCGATGGTGCAGTGACCGTGGCAATGGTGCAGTGACCGTGGCGATGGTGCAGGACAGGGCACACTGACATCTATTGTCCACAGACTCACTATGAAGGAAGACCAGATCAATGGCACTTAACAACAACAAAGCAGATTTGTAGTCACTGAGAACCTTCCTCCTCTCATGGCCTGGGAAGCCACAGCTAATGCCCGCAGACCCTCCCTAAGAGAAACCTCTCTGAGCTGGAAGTGCTTTGTCCCACAGACTCCCCATCTGCTGTCACAGGTCACATGGTCCAGACAGGTCAAACCCTCCTCACACCCTTGCCCCAGGTGGGGCAGACCCCTGCCTCAGCTTCTTGCCCTGAAAAAAGTGAGACATTACCTGTTATATAAATCCCAAGTGTAGGCTTGTGAGGAAATGAAATAAAGTATGGGAAAACATTTCAAACTGCATAAATTGTCAAACTAATGTAAAGAGAAGTGAGAACAACAACGTGTTTAAGGAGGAAAGGATTGACAGCTATAGCGAGAATTATGTGTCACGTGCAACAAGCCATCCGCTTAATCCCGTCAGGAAGAGGACTGTGTCACCTTGTTTACTGCATCATAGAAATAGAAATAAACACGTGCCCCACACCAGACGTCTGTCTACAGCTGACTTCTCAACCGAGCAAAGACAACCTTAGCATTGCGAGCGTGCTGAGAGGGGGCTCAGGACAGGGCAACGTGTGGGGCTGGGGTCATGTCAACCAGGTCCCCTTCAGCTCTAAAAAGTCAACATTAAACTCATCCTAACTTAGAAAATAGTGGAATTGATTGGTTCAAATGGAGCTGTGGTGGTGCAGTAAATCATTCCACTGCTAACCAGAAGGTTGGAAGTTCAAAAACAACAGAAGAATATGTTTACAAGATTACAACCTTGGAAATACTACTTCCTAAAAGATCCCTCTTAGTATAAATCAATTCAATAGCAATGAGTTTACTGTCTTAACTTGAAATGTAGATGCTGTATAACATCAGCCTGCTAACCACAGGGTCAGCGGTTCCAACCTCAGAAACCCACTGGAGGGCTGCGACGTGTCACAGTCAGCCCCATGGCAGTGGGCTGCGGTAGGACAACCCCCCAGCCATCCTAGGTGTGGAGGGCGCTAGTGACTCGGCAACGTAACCAAGGGCCCACTTTCCTCCTCCCTGCCCCCTCTGCCTTCCAAGGCATTAAACTCTTGTGCACAAAGTGTTTGACTGGAAGTGTCATCAGGTCTGATCATCCACGTGGTCATTGCACTCAACTGCCTGAAAAGCCTGAACGTGTCCCACAACATTTAGAAGAGACCCCAACTTATACGTGCTTCGTTTCAGATGCCTTCATCTTTCACCGTCAGGAGCCTGGGAGACTGGAAGGTACCTGGAGAGGGCTTGTCTATCGAACACAGTCTGAGGCTGGTCCTGAAAACTCTCTCCATAGAAGGAGCATATCTTTCTCTCGATCAACCTCCTCTGGGCTGACATACCCTCGGGTCAGCCTCCCACCCCCATTCAGACATGTGGGAATCTGTGTACTAGAGGAATACCAACGAGGCCAGTTCTAACAGCCTCCCACTGAGATTTGAGGGAGTAAACAGAGGAAGAAGACCTCACTCACACTCGTTTACTCTTCCCCACCGTGGCTGGAATGCTCATTAGAATCTGGCATTTAGAGAGAATTTTAAATTGGCCCAGGTCTTCTAATCCTGGTTATCAGTCATTTCCCTGCACCAGCCGTGGATGTTAAGGCAGCCATCCTTATACCCCTGTAAATATGTTTATGCTTATTGTGATGCTGAGGTTGGCGGTGGGCTGCGTGTCACAGGAAGCTGTGTGTAGAAACTGGGGGAAGCTAAGCGTTAACAAGCACCAGCCACGTCCCCAGGGTTTTGAACATCCGTGGTCTTGGCTTTCTCGGCCCAATTGAATATGGATTTTTGTACATCAGCAAACTAAATAACAAACGGAAATCATATTAGACAGGCACAAACATCAGCACCCCTCGGTCTCCTGCTGGTGGCTCACGAGGCGGGGCAAGGGGAACCCACACCCACTTCCAGGATCCATGACTGTATGGCCCAGGCGTGGGAGCTTCGGAGGAACTCTTGTAATGACATTTCATTTTATTCTATGGACTTTTATCAGTGGGCTTAGTAATAAAACTGCATTCTTTAAAATGTAAAGCATCGGATTTTTCACTGTTTAAGTTCATGCCCCCATTTTCTTTGACTTCTTACGTGTGGTCTGTCGTCAGTAGGTGCGGTGGCAGTCTCTGCCTTGCTCACAGGCACTGTGTTCACGGCGAGCACCTCGCGTGGGGGGGGTCCGTAGTCTCAGGCCGACTCTGTCTCACAGCAGCTCTGTGTCCAACAGAAAGAGGCTCTGCCCAGCCTGTACCATCCGCCCAGGCTGGCACCCACTGTTACAGTCACTTTGTCAATCTGTCCCATTGGTGGCTATTTTACTGGCCTGCGACTGTATCAAGTATGATGTCCTTCTCCAGACACCGGTCCATTCTGATAACATGCCAAAAATACGTGAGATGAAGTCTTTCCAGTCTCACTTATAAGGAACATTCTAGTTATATTTATTCAAGACAGATTGATCTGTTCTGGCAGTCCATGATACGTTCAATACTCTTCACCAGTACTATAGTTCAAAGTCATCAGTAATCGGTGATCTAGCATACAGAAGGTGCTAAATAAATGTGGTACAAAGTTAACACTACTGTCCTGCTCACGTTTGACTATTGAACGTCCTTTCTCCAAACACTACCGAACCTGTAGCCTTCCTCGGTGGTGGACGGCCTGTTTGTGGACATATAGACCCTCCTGTGCCAACCCTAGCGGGACCTGCCTTGGAAGAAATGCAGTCAACCGTCTGTTGGCAGCGAAGATGATGAGACTATGTCTGACATATTTTAGACGTATTATCAAGAAAGATCAGTGCCTGGAAAAGGACGTCATCCTTGGTCAAGTGGCAAATCAGGGGGAAAGAAGACGCTGTTCACCAAGCTGGATCGAGCAGCGGCTGCAGTAACGGGCGCACGCAAGGCAGCAGTGCTGTGGACGGCACAGGGTCAGGCAGGTCACACCTAAGGTCACGATGGATTGGAGGCAACTCAACAGCATCCACTAACAACTACAACATATCTCTCTCCGTGAGGATAATGGGGGAGATGTATGTTATATATCATTCCTGAAATCTCCAAGGATAAAAACAGCCTCATTCTCACAGGACTTTACAAAAGAAATAACCATCTACCGAGAGATTCACAACTGGCAATTAATACCTTCACGTCCTTTGAGGGAAGGACAGACAAGGTCAAGGGTTGGGTGTTCAGTTCTTTAATCAAAAGCTTCTTCCTTCGGCTAGAGAGTACAGAAAGCAAAGTTTGCTCCATGGCAAAGCCGGCCTTGCCCTCGTTCTTTTAACCTAAAAATGGTCAGGACACACAGCTCAGTGACTTAAATATCTAAAAGTATGTAAAAGCTGTCGTCTACCCATTATAGCAACTGTAGAAGTATCTGTCTGTACTGTTGAACTGAACTCTGAAATCAGCTTAGACCTACCTCATGCAGAGAGAGAGGCACTGCCTTCATTAGCCAATGTTGTTGTTGTTGTTATGTGCCATCGAGTCCCTTGTGGCTCATAGCAACCCTTTGTACAACAGCCCTAAACCCTGCTCTATCCTGTGCCAATCCCACTGCCTCTGACACACCCATCCCGATTACCCCAGTCACTGAATCAATCCACCTCATAGAAGGTCTTATTATCTTATCATTATCTTATCATTAGCCAATAGTTCTCCCAAATCCCTGGTCAAAAGTGGTACATTAATATCTGCCAGCAATGAGAGTGGAAGTCTTCTGTGGACTCTGGATACCCAACATCTGTTCCCTCTTCTCCAGGTTTCTGAGGTTTGAGTTTCCATCAAGGAACCACCATCCTCACACAGAAATGAAAGGCACTCTGTGGGTCCGGGAGTGGGCACAGGACCCAAGCACTCGGCGCTCCCCTGGCCACGTGTGCTCAGTTGGCATAACTCAAGCCAGGCCAAGAGATTCCCATGGCTTTGTTCAATGTGGCTGTCACCTACCCAGACGTGGCCTGAAGACACTTAGAGCCAGGGCCATTGGGCACCTCCAGCTCATGGTGGACCCAGGCAAGTCAGAGCCAAATTGTGCTCCACAGACTTTCTGAAAGCAGATCACAAGACCTTCTTCTGAGGTACCTCTGAGCTGCAAGTGGTCGATCTTTTGGTTAGAAGCCAAGCACATTAATCATTTACACTGCCCAAGGGCCCCGGATGGCCATCTTTATCATTACATGGGAAGACTCTGCCCAAGAATATGGTAGACACAGAAGACAAGAAAGACAAAGACCCCAAAGATACCACTCGTGTTCCAGGTGAAGATACCTAGGAAGTCCATCTTTTGCTTTTCCACTGCATGAGACAAGCCCTTTCAAAAGAGAAACGAAGCTTCTGTTGCACTCGGCTTTAGTCACTGGTGGTGCAAAGGCCAGGAGCCTGGGTGGCACGATGATTAAGCACTCAGCAGGTAATGAACGATCTGCAGTTCAAACCCACCCCTTCTCTGTGGAAGAAGCACGTGGGAGTCTGCTTCCATAAAGGACAGCTTCAGGCACCCATAAGACAGCTCTACGCTGTCCTGGAAGAGACTTTAAATTGGGATAAACCAAACAGCAATGGGTTTGGTTTCAATGTTTTTCATGGAAAAGATTTAGGCTTGAAAAGGCGGATCTTTTTAGGAAGGACCAGAGAAGTGTCTTTTAGGGAAAGCAGATGAATTAAACTTTGTAAACAAGCTAATTAGGATGTGGATGTGGTTCGGGCTGTTTCAGTGCAATCCATTTTAACCAACTCAATTGCTCTGCAGTCTTCCTGTTGTAGCAAACGTGCAGATATTTATCTGTGCTGCGGGGCTGAAATCACCGCGCCGACTCTAAAATTAGCCTGGTCCTATATCATCCACTGAGGTGCGCCTGGGGATTTGTGTCTTCATTAACCAATAGTTCTGCCGAATCTCGGGTCTAAAGTGTTGCATTAATATTTCCTAGCAATGACAGATGAAAGTGTTGAGAACATTATGGTGCAATTAGTGGCTGGCCCAAGAAAATAGAATTATTCTTTACTGCTTTTATGTAATTGATGCCAATTATTAATACTATTTCCAGTATTTCTGAGGCCCAGCTTCCAAACTCTCTCTGTAGTATAAAAGATGATGTTATCTCTCTACTCTGAATTTCGCTTCTTTGCAAAGCAGAAGGATCTGGATATTTTTTTTCATGGTTGAGAGATCTAGCTACTGTAGTCTTATCTAGCTGATATGTGTTGCTAGTATTTCCTGTGTTAGACATAAGTTGTTTTGGACCAGTTTCATTTAATTCAAAGGAATTCAATTATTCTTCAATAATGAATTTGGAGGGAAGAAGACAGAGAATTGCAGGCTCATACCAGGATACCATATATGCCCCAGGGAATGACAAAATGAGAAAACAGAACAAGAGGAGCTGAGGCAGGACTCAATAAAATACTCGAGATACATTTGTGAGCATTGAAATGATGAGAATCACGTCTGGAATCCTGAAGACAAAAGAGCCTCAAGGACCCAAGAAAACTTTGGTGAAAGGAGGAAAAGGCCAAGGACTGCCACCCACTGAGGTGAGCTCATCTCTTCCCGGAAACACGTTACCATGTGTCTCTGAAAGATAAGACTTTTTAAAAATAACAACAACAACAACCATTATTGCAGATAACAGAAGGCATTAACCTCCATGTGGTGTAGTAAAAATGTAGGTAACACAACATTTACCAATTCCACATTGTTTAGGACATATTGGGTTACTGTTTATGATGGTAGGAAAGTCAAATGTGGCTGTAACAAGATGCCTGCACAATACAATAGGACTGATGGACTTGATCTCATTGAAATGTCAAATTGCCAATACTGTCTTACTATCACCAAATCTCCAGGGGGTGCGGCCTCTTTTCTCCTTTTTTCTTCCTTTTCCATCCTCCCTCCCCTTTTATTTCTCAAGAGATTTGACTTATTCTAGTTAGGGTTAGGGTTGCTTCTTGAAGTTTGCTAATACGTCTCATAAATCTCTTTTTGTCATTAACTCTTTCTTCTCTTTAAAATTTCTCTGCAGCTTGCTTGTTGATCTCCGAATTTCCCACATTTTGCATTTGTCTAATTCCATCTCTTTGGTTTCATTTAAACACTTCAAATCTCATTGGACATACACAGCTCACCACATTTTCAGCACCGCAGGTTTTTTGGGAAGCGCTATTCATGTTGTAATCCCTGCTGCCATCCAACAAGAGCCCAGATGACGGCATGAATCTGAAGAAATGGTCTCCTTCCACCAAACTCACCGCTCACCAGATTGTACTTAGGACCCATGGGTCCCACAGGCCTGTATCAAAATCTGTGTTACAGCGAATATTTCCTTGCATGTTTCAACATGATTTTAACATGCTTCCAACTACTGAAAATACAGAGTTTAAAACCCATCTTCTCTAAAGTCAGTTCCAAATCATAGTGACCCTGAAGGGCAGGGCAGAGCTGCTCCCGAGGGCGAGGGCGTTGAAGGCTGTAAATCTTTCTGGGCAGGGTTGAAGGCTGTAAATCTTTCTGGACAGGTTACGTCATCTTTCTCCCAAAGACGGATGGTGAGTTCAAACTGCCAGCTTTGCAGTTAGCAGCCCAAAGCTTTATGCATTACACCACCATAATGCCTTAAGCATTCTATGAAAAACCATTTTAATGGATTTTTTTTGTTTTGCTCTTTGTTTTCATTGTTTCAACTTATAGAATCAACAAGAATATCAGAACACTAGTTACTCCATCATGAAAGGCTTAGTGTGTTTTTTTCTCCATTGTACCACAAGCAGACGCAGGCTCAGAACTTTGGGCAGGAAATTTTAGACGTAACATCTTCAGGAGCCACAGAGGGGGCTGGCTTGGTGTTTTGGTTTTTTTTATCTTGAATTGTGCTGTGATATCAGCATCATTCCGCTGTTACACTCTCACGTGGAAAAGGTGAAATTCTACTAGGAATCTCAGAACACTTAATTGTGCTCTTGTGAAACCTGTCCATGGGCCTAGAGGCAGCTCTCTAAACAGGACAAGAGAACACGCACAATTTGAAATCAGCAAAGGTGCACCAGCAAAGGTGCATGTCAAGGCTGCATCCTTTCTCCATGTGTGTTTAACCACACGCTGAACATCATTTGAGAAGGTGCATTGTATGGAGAAGAGTGTGGCCTCAGGACTGGAGAAAGACTCAGCCGAGCCGGCATTAGGACACAGCCTAACTTGATGGAAGTGCAGAAGACAGGCTGCACCTGCTGGAGAAAATCAAAGACTAGAGGCTTCAACATGGACTACAATCAACCAAAGATGACGAAAATCCTCACTGACAGGAAATACCATGATGGTTGGAGAAAAGATAGAAATTGTCAACAACTTCATTTTACAATCTGCAATCAACACTCATAGAAACAGCAGCTGAGAATTGTTGTGTTTGTTTTGTTGTTGTTGTTTTTTAAAAAGATGTGTTACTGGGAAAATCTGTTCCCAAGAATTTCTCCAAAGCACCAAAGAGGCAAGCGCTGGTGGTCTAGTGGCAAGAAGCTGCACTGCAGTCCCAAAGTGCTAAAGAAAAAAGCTATCAGTTTAATTTTTTCATTAATTTTATTTTTTATTTATTTGCATAAAGTCGTCCGTCTAAAGATTAAAGTGTGTCTAATGCAAGCCATGGAAAGCATCTTCAACTGCTTTCCACGCATCTGAAAAGACGATAGGAGAAGAATCTGTCTCTCTGAATTGTGATGTTGGAGAATCTGAACTATCCCACAGGCTGCCAAAAACCACGTCTTTCCTGGAGAAAGTGGAGCCGCGGTGCTCATTACGGGCCAGGATGGTGACCCCCGTCCTGCATGCTTTCGGTGTGTCGTTGGGAGAGGCCAGTGCTTGGATAAATAGTGGGAACAGTGGAGGGTCAGAGAAAGAGGAACACCTTCAACCAGATGGATTGACGCGGCGCCTGGAACCGTGCGCTGAGCCTGGTGGAGATGGCGCAGATAGGGCAAGGTTCAGATCTGCCGTTCCAGCAGAGTCAGAGTCTCTGTGAGTCAGAGTCAACTTGATGGCACCTGACAACATTATGCCTTTTGTGAACTGCAGAAACCTTCTCCAGTAAACATCGGTTCCTCCAAGGTGACGCTGGGGGTGCCTAGCAGCTGTCAGGCAGGTGCCAGATGAATGCCTACCTCATGCACAGGAGAAGGGAATGCAGCTTGGCCGCTGCCCTGTCCCCATGATTGGCCACAGACTGGACCATTGCGATCTGTTTGATTTCAATTGGCTGACTTTGAGAAGCCGGTCTTTCTTCAGTGTCTGTCTTACATTAATCTGGAAACCCTACTGTAGCCTGCAGCATAGCAACATGTAAGCCTCCATGTACAGACAAGAGCTGGCTGCACATGAGATGCACTGACAGGGAATTGAACCCAAGCCTCGTGCATGGAAGGCGAGGACTCCAACACTCAACACCACTGCTCCCAGTCGGAAGCACTAGTCATAAAATGCTCATCACCATCGAGTCAGACCGACTCACAGCTGACTTTCCAGAGGGTCTGGGGAGCCTGTGAATCACGTGACAGTGAGCCGGCCATCTTTCTCTCACATTGCCACTGCTGGGTTTGAACTGCTGGAGAGGCATCACCTTTGTCTTAGCCACGCAGCTTCCACCAGAGCTTCCAATTCATGAAACAGAGAAAGAAAAAACCAAACAAACAAAGCTCCATTATTTCCTTTCATCTCATGAAAGTGGGTTGGTTCATGCCGCCCTTCCAGAGAGACCAGTGCACTGCTGCTGCTCCCTGCTTCCCCTGGAGTCCTGGCACCACCTCCAGGTTCCACGCGCTGCCACTATTGTTGTTGATGACGGATGCAAAGTGTCATCTGTCTTTGGCCAGTGAAACCCCATTCACGTCAGCTCCAAGCCCTTTAATGTGGTCTCATGTTTTCTTCATGATGCTGTTTCCTTTACCAGGATAGGATGTTCAGGACCTTGTCAGACATGTTCTAGCACAGAAAGATCTGGAACCAGCCATTTCACAAGACACTTTGGCTGGTTTCATGAGGAGATGATATCTTACCATCATGGCAGGAGCACCATCATGGCAAGAGCACCACCACGCCAGGAGCACTATCAAGCCAGGAGCACCATCATGCCATGGCCACAACAGCTCCAGGTGGAAATATGTGTTCTAAGAGAAAAAGCATAGTCTACTGATGTTTCTAAATAAAATTTAGGGATAGAAGTGTTTTTTTATCAAGTGATTTTGTTGTGTAGGTTTATGTCTTTCTGTCAAACTAGTTAACTTACTATCTGATGACAGGAACATATTTTTTTTCTTTTCTTTCACAATTTTTTTAAAAGGTTTCTAAATAGCAATGCCAATGTTGTTATTCACGATACAATTGTTGAAAAGAAAATAATATTTCTTTGAAGTTCTTTTTGTCGTTAATATCTATCCCACCAGATAAGATGTACAGACAAATTACTGGTTTTTCTGTTGTTATTGTTCACAGTAACTTAAATTCAATCCTCTGTGTGGGCTAAACCAACAACTCAGTGTGGGATTTACTTATTTCAGTTGATCTCTCTCTGACTCACACACACACACACACACACACACACATTATCTGTACCATCAACCATTCATCCCCTTTGTTTTATGACATCCACTGTAATACCCACAATATCACAGCACACTTCCCACATCTTCCATGTAGTTCTGGCTTCCAATTACCCTCCTATCCCATTTTATATCTTCTGAGCTTTATCCTTGGGAAAAGGCTGCCCTTCTGATCTTATGTCGTTGACTGGTGTAAGGAGTAGGTACCTACTGTTATTGTCCACTTTATAGGCCTATCTATTGTTGGATGAAAGGTTAGCCAGTGAGTATTTTGGGGGGATGGATTTTGATCCAGGTTCAAAGGGCGAGGCCTATAATCTTTGGTGTCCATCAGTCTCTGTTAGACCAGTAACCTGGCCTCTTTTTTTAAAAAAAAAAAAAAGTTAAATTTTTAGCTTCTCTGTTCAAAATTTCTGCTGCCATGCCTTATAAAGAGACCAGGCATGGGAGGTGGGCCCTGTGCAGTTCTTCTGGCCTCAGGGGCCTAGGTTTGAGGAAGTAACATCTCACAAAACCACAGACAGTAACTTCTGGGGTCATTTTGATATATGTAGCTCTATTCTCTTAAGAACATGAATGTTGTTATCAACAATGGAATGTTAGTAACTTAACACTTCCTGTTTGTTGTCTTCATTCTCTGGTGTACCTCAAGCCTCATTCAATGCCATTCAAATATCTTAAAATTAGTATTTCTGTAGTCTTGCAGTATTTTGTCATTTAGATGAAAACAATTCTGTTTTGGCCTAGCTAAGTTGTTTATAAATTTTCACAACTTTAAACAATGCTATGACAAATATCCTTGGGACCAAATATGTTCAGATGCTCTCAAACTACAGCTTAGGATGAGTCCCTATAAAAGTCCTTGCTGAGCCAAAACACAACAAAAACCACACATTTTCCTTACAGCGTTTAGTGTCACAGGGCGAAATCCCCCTCATGAAGTATCTGAGGGTCTCCACACTCCCTAACTCCCACCAACACTAGACATGACCGTTCATTTTTCAATCTGTCTAATCTGAAAGATAAACAGGACACGAGCTTGTTGACAGCAGAGACATATATTTAAATGGATTACTGTTAGTAATCCCGACATGCATGGGGAAGGTTAGAAAATTGCAGGTCTAGTTTCAGACTGCCACGGATGTAAAACACCCTATATAACACAAGGAATCAAGTCACACCAATAGTTTCCTTTTTCAGGGCACATAAAAACCGTGGGTACACTCTACCATCGTCTATTAGGAATGCCAAAGCATGATGGAAAAGCTTAAAAGAGAAAATTACCCAAATGGGATCCACAGACAGAAAGTGAGCACATCCTGCTGGAAAAAACGGCGCCGACGTGGTGACGTCCATCCTCAGGGGCTTTGCTGCTAACTGAGGCCTGCCTGTCTGGCAGTTCAAATCCACCCTCAGCTCCACAGAAGAAAGATGGGAACTCTCCTTCCATACAATTTACAGCCTCAGAATCACAAAGGAAGATTAGCTATGTGTAGGTTCCAACTCTGGAGAATGAAAGGCACCCAAGCGTCGAGGACTCTACTTCATAGGGTCGCTATGAGTCGCCTGTGACTCAATGGCACTTAACAACAACAACAGGTTCCAACTTGACGCCAATGAGCTGAGCTGAGATTTTTTTTTTCTCAACACTGGGTTACACAAACCTTCAGTTATGAAAAAGAAACAGTTATTTGTAACATGCAATATGATGTCGTTGTTGTTGTAATTGGTCAAGTTGGAATCTATTCACAGTTGACCGCCCAGCAGGTTTTCAGAGGCCGTACACCGATGGGGAGGACACTGCCCATCTTTCCCCTATGGACCATCTTGTGTATTTGAATCGTGTGCTTTTGTATTGGCAGTGTAACTCCTACCACTCGGCCACCAGGACTAACCGTGAAATACAGTGAAGTAAATAAAATGAGATTTGCCTGTAATTTAGTGTTTAGTCTTTGCCACACCATGTACTGTGCCCTGATGTCCCTCCAGAGACAAGCACAGACAGGGCCCTCCCTGCAGGCGCTCAGAGTTCAGAAGGAAACCATCCAAATCTGTGAGGCCAGCACACCTGAGGGAGTAATGCATCACACGCATGCGGGCCAAGCAGAGAGATGTTTAGCGAGTTTGTAGAGTTTAGAGAGTTTGTAGTTTCCAGATGCATTTAGTTTAGGAAGTGGATGCCACTCCTGCTTCCCAGCATAAACCAACCTGGAAGCTCATGCAAGCATTGTACATAATGGGTAACCGTTACGGTATTTGACAAGACCATGGAACAGTGTTCAGTTCAGCAAATAGACAAAAGATTGCTGTATAATTTCAGGAAAATTCATTTGAAAATTACTAAATTTGGTCTGAGGGCCACAGGGGTTTAAAAGCCACACTTTGGGCAGACCGCCACCCTAGACAAAGACTCAAGGACACCCACTCTTGGGGGGGAAAGAGCAGTAATACACATCAAACAGGACCCCAAAAACTTCCCTTAGGTGCCCATCAGGACTGCCAACAAGATACAAGCCACAGCCAGACTCCCAGAGTGGAGGCTCCAGGCCTGGCCTGCACGCTGCTGGGAAGTTTAAATCATCAGTTTCTCATTTGGCAGCTGAACACTTAACTCCCAAGTCACAGGATTCCTTGACGCTGTTCTCCAGAGCATGGAGAGGCCGGGCAAGACCTCAGTCTCTCCTCTCAGCTGCATCTCCTCAGCGGATCCTTCCCAGCCCATCAGCATTACCAGCAAGTGCTTCTTCATCCACTATTAACTCTCCCAGCCAGGCCTGTGACGGGGTGAAATACAACAGGTATACCTCCTGGGAAGATTAGAAAGAGCAATCTTTATAATTCTACGAGCTTGCTGTTACTTAAATATTTACCAACATTAAACACCAAAGGGCTGTGCAAATGATCCAGGGATTCATATTGTTCTAAGCTAATATTCTTTGTACAATATTATGCAAATTGCATAAACTTTATTTTGTTGTTGTTGCTGCAAGCAGTATGTCCCAAGGCAGCCATTCACCAAGTCGAAACAGATAAAGTTTTAATAATAAATAGTGATGATAAATAAGTCACAAAGTTTGTGCAATGCTAATGCACTCGCTCACCCTAGGGTAGTCTGTTAGACAAACAACCAACATTTCCTGCCCGGCTTTTGCTCAAGTGGTGTCGTTTCCTGGAAATGTTAGCGCAATAAATTATTTCAGCCCATTAGGTGTTAACGAACAAATCATATCCACTTGCAATCTGTCATGAATTGCTGAGAGTTGAGATTTAAGCGTTGAAATTATACATTAATTTCACTTTGCAAAAACAAAGCTGGTTAAGAGAAATTAAACTTGGCTGGAATGGGAACAAAACAGTATGTCTGATGCTGAATATTTTAAGCCCACAAAGGAGGCTGCAAATTGGTTCATTAATATTCAGAATGCTTCGGCATGCATGCGTGACAATGAGAAAATGCAAATGGTGCCATGCCGTGGGAGTACCCATTAGCAGCTCGGGTCTGGGAAGTCAGCATGTTTGTCCACGTGATGCCAGTATTGGTTCAGGAGAGGTCAGGTCCTGCGTGTCTGTGTGACGACCCGGACCAGGCTGCCCTCCGTCCTGCCATCCACAGGGCAGCACTGATCCTGTTCAACAAGGTGTCATCTGACTGTGTTCACCGTGAACTTCACTGTAGAGGGCTGGTGAGCAATTAGCCCGAACATGAGCTTTGTGCCACAAAGAGTTGAAACGACCCACGTGGCCATCAGAGGACCAAGGGCTGAAATGCCATCTATCCTCACAATCGAGGCCCTCCAGTGAGAAAGACTGAAAGAGCAGAAAACCCCAACCCGACGCCCTTAGCTCAATTCCGACCCCTGGTGACCCTGTAAGCAGAGGAATGTTGCCCCTTAGGGTTTCAAAGGCTGCACATGGTTTTTTCTTTTCTTTTCTTTTTTTTTTAAGTGGCAGAGAAATAGGGTTTTTTTGGTTTTGTTTTTGTTTTTATAAATTTTATTTTATTAATTTTAATGAACATTTACAGACTTTGGATTTCCATTCATTCATAGTTGCATTTTTCTCCCTGCTCACCCCTCCCCCACAATTCTCTCTTCTCTTTGAAAAATAAAAGAAATATTCTTTCATTGGTATACAATCCTCTCCACCCCCCCACACTCCACTATGCAGCCTTCATTCTGGACTCTTGTCATGACCGTAATACCCAATCATATATCGCTTTTAAACTGTTCTCTCCCTCATCTATTTCAATGCAGTATATATAATTTATCCAATTTTTCTCAGTCTCACCCCATTCCTGAGGTCAGTCTCCTGTTTTATAGCAGTGGCACCATACAGAATTTGTCTTTTTGTGACTGAGATATTTCATTCAGCATAATGTCCTCCAGGATCACCCATTTTGAATAATATTGCATGAGTTCCTTGTTTTTCAATGCAACATAGTATTCCATTGCATGAATATATCACAGCTTCTCTATCCATTCGTTCATTGATGGGCACTTAGGTTGCTTCCAATTCTTTGCTATTGTGAACAAAGCCGCAATAAACATGGGTGTGCATATATATCTGCCTGGGTGACAGTTATGGTTTCTTTAGGGTATATTCCCAGTAGTGGAATTGCTGGGTCAAATTGTATTTCTATTTGCAGCTTTTGGAGAAAGCACCATAAAACCTTCCATAGTGGTTGCCATTTTACACTCCCACCAACAATGAGTAGAGGTTCCAGTTTCTCCACAACCTCACCAGCATTTGTTGTTTGCTACTCTTAAATTTTGCTATTCTGACTCGGGTGAGATGATATCTCATAGTTGTTTTGATTTGCATCTCTCTTAGAGCTAGGGATTTTGAACATTTCTTTGTGTACTTCTTGGCCATCTGAATGTCTTCTATGGTGAAGTGTCTGTTCATATCCTGTGTCCATTTTTCAATTGTTATTATTCACCTTTATCTTGTTGTGGTGTTCAAGTATTTTATAAATTCTAGATATAAGTCTCTTATCTGACATGTCATTACCAAACACTTTTTCCCAGTCTGTGACTTCCCTTTTTACCCTGTTGGAGAAGTTTCTGGAAGTGCATAGGGAAGACTGCACATCTCTATAGATGCAGACTGCCACACGGTGTTCCTGCTGAGAGGCTCCTGGGTTTAATTGCCAACTTTGTGGGTACCATAGCCAAGCACTTTAAGCACTATGCCACCAGGGCTTTTCAGAACAAAAGATGTCAAGGGTCAGGATAGCAAACTGATTAAGATTGCAGAGTCACCTCCATCAAACTGCCCAGCATGGCTGGTTCTGGCTCCCAGCAACCCTGGAGACAAAGGGGAACCGTGCCTGGGGATTTCAAGGCCTTGACAATGGGATTATTGTTGTTGTTGCCAGGTGCCATCAAGTCCATTACGACTCGTAGCAAAGCTGTGAAGAGCCAGCCTGACCCCTGCCCTATTCTGTGTCATTCTCATCTCTGACACACTAGAGGCCATTGCTGAAGACACCATGTCAGTCCATCCTCATTGCGGCGCTTTCACCTTCAATCACGAACGGTCCTCCTCTGCATCAGTTCCACCGCTGATAAAGCCACGCTCCTTCTGAAGGCCATCGGGGTGCAGTATTTGGATAAACTGTAGCTGTAAGGAATAGTGCTGATAGAAACAATCTCGTCTACTTTCCTGCTCAATATCATGATAGGATTTTGGTTTTAAAATGAGAACCAGGACACGAATAGACACACACACACACACAGGAGTGCTCACTGCACTGCTGTTCACAATAGCAAAGAGATGAAAACACCCTACGTTCTCATCAGTGGGTGAATACATAAACTACAGTACACACACAGGCACAACAGAATGCAACGTGACCTCGGTGAACAATGCAGAACCCTTAAAACACCTCAGAACATGGACAAACCTGGAGGATAAATATTGTATGAGTCCACTGTTACAGAAAGTCAAGGGCAAGTTTACACAGGAAGAAACACTCTTTGATAGTTACCAGGGAGAAGGGGGCAGGGAGAATCACTCTAAGAGATGTGAATTAAACTGAGTGAAGGGAAAGGCAATAACCAGTGAAGGGTGGTCAGCACAATACTGTCAAGGAAAGAAGACACAGATACACGGGAGTGACGGGTAACAGAGGTACATTCTATTACGTACACAATCCGGGCTGTCCACGGTGGCAAACATCGACTTCTGTGTAGCTGCACAGACTGAGAGGCAAGATGAACAGGAATGAGCGGGTGAAGAGACCCCAGGTGTGACCACACCGGCCTGGCCGGCCTCATTTCCCCCTGTGCATCTGTGTGCGCCACCATGTATGCAACACCCCAAACAAGCAGCAAACTCATGAAAACCTCCCCGCACGCTCAGGGCCGTGACGCCACCCAGTAAAGGCAACAACGCTCTGCAGCTGCTTTGATGAGCAGGGATGGGTGGAGGTGGGGTGTCTTCACAGCTTATGACTGGCCACCTGGGGCACAACTATTGATTTCCCCACAATGAACTTCAGTCCCCAGCACCCTGCGACCCCAGGATTAGATGACACCAGGCTGCCCTGCTAAGTGCTCCAGAGGCACCACAGAAGGTCCCTGGTAGATCCAGAGGACAAGGCGGGACTAAACGCAGAATCACAAAAGACCAGGCTTGCTGCTCTGATAGAGGAGAGATTGTGGGGATCCCCAAACCGACCACACTTCAAGTCTGGAACCGAAGTTACCCACTGGGCTCAACTTGCGGCCAAACAGCAGACAAGCATGTAAGAACAAGGACGAGCACCTTAGAGCCATCAGCCACATGAATCGGAAAGACAGCATCTACCCAGAGAGAAAAAGAGAAAACTCAGAGCGCTGTGAGGGAGAGGAGGGAGACAGTAAAGATGAACGGAGATGAGAAACACGGGAAGAAGTGGGAGGTGTGGTTACGATCCAAGGTCTGTTATCACCGTCATGAAACAAAGCTTAGGAATTGGTGAGTGGAAAATTCATGTCCTTTGTAAACTTTCACTCAAATCCCAGTAAAAAGTTTCAGAAAAGACAATTTTTAAGCAACGATAGTCAGCTGGTTCAGGTAGCGTGACGTTAGCACCTTAGTATGAAAAGTTACCGAACATGTACGCACGCGCGTGCGTGCACGTGCGAGCGCGCGCGCACACACACACACACACACACACACACACCCTGTCATCACACACTCACTCACTTCCGTGTGCACCAAGCACACGTCACTACAAACATGAAGTAGCATCTGCCTTTGGGGAGACTTTATGACAGATGGAGAGACTTACTCTTTTTATTCATATTTGTGCTGCTTTGAATGTTGCAGAAGACATGGATAAACTTTGCAAAACAGAACTAGTTATCAAAATAGAAGGAGCAAGGATTATATGGAACCCACAGCCCCTGGTATCCTAAGCAGACCTCCTGTTGTATGGTAACATCAAGCTTCACCTCCCTCTGCTGTGCTCTGTCTCACAAAGTAGCTTCCTGAACAGGACGCCTTTTGCAGCTCACAAGAGAAGAGCAAGGGGCTGATTTGTTGGGCATCTCTCTGGCAGACGTCGGTTCGCTGCTTGACCACTGAGACTTCCTTCGCTCTTCATAATTCCTACGAAGCTCCTTTGCATTAGCTCAGAGATTAGCTCTTCTCCATTGGCTCCTCGGCTCCCTAGGCCATTGCCTTTACTAAATAGTCTGACTTCATGCATGAGGCAAGTGGAGGTCAGAGTCACATGGCCACTAAAGAGCCTTTGGACCTTCAGTCAAATGCCCTGTGTTCTCTTAAAGACCACAGAGAGATCATCTCTCCATATTGGAATCAAAGGTGAAAAAAGGCACAGAAGACAAAGAGACTTCAGCTTACTTCCTCCAAGCTTGTAGGGCCATTCTTATTCCCAGAGCAGGTCACATCTTTAAGATGCCCTTGCATGAGTCTCTGCATTGCTGTGGACCAGAGTCACTGCTTTAGAACAGGTGTTGGCAAACAGCTCCTGTAAAGGTACCAGCCAAAAACACAAGCCCACTACTGTCCAATCAATTCAGACTCACGGAAACCCTCCACTGGACTTCTGAGACTGAAAACCTTTACTGGAAGAGACTTCCTATTTTTTATTTTTTTTTCCCTCACAACAGCTGGTGAATTCAAACTGCTGACCTTTCGGTCACACTAACACACGACATACTCTGTCACCTGAGCTCCTCTTTATGAAAGGATAGGCAGGAAATAGCTTCAGGTTTGAGGGTCGTTCAATCTTAGTCAAAGCTCTTCAACTGTCCATCATTGTCACACAAATGCATCCAGAGACAGTAGATAAAAGGACAGGCCTGGCTGTACCAAGAAAATGTAACCTGCGGCTACTAAACTGTGAACCTTGTGCCCTGGGTTTGTCCACATATAATGTATCCACGTAAATAGTGGACACTTCTGTCCACCAGGCAGGGCACACAGAGTAAAGAAAGGCAGGAAGGGCGTTGTGCGTTTCCTAAGAATGTGTAACGTGTGTTTCACTTGTATAAACCACAGTAACGTCCACAAGTGGTTAAGTGTCAACTGATAACTCACAAATCAGGGATTCAAACCCACCAAGTGGCTCCACAGCGGGGAGACCTGCTGATCTGCTTCCGCAATCATTACAGCCGGGAACCCAGCGGGTCTGTCCTCCTCTGCCCCATAGCCTGGGTACGATGTAGAATCAGCTCAGTGGAAATGGGGTTTTGAGTTCTAATTCTCACATATCCTTTTTTCTCTTCTTCTTCCCACTATCCGGAACGTTGATAACAACCACTAGGTCACAGACTTCACAAGAACAGGCAGGAGGCAGGACTGGCCCAGTGGCTGGAGTCTGTGATCCTTGCTTCAGACAAATGCAAAACTGGGCTGAGACGCGTTTGCTCAGCAGAAGCTTATTAACTTAAAGTCCAAAATCTTTCGCAGGATGGGAACTGAGCAAATGCTGTTGGCATTTCAGAGTCTAACACACGGCACAGCTCAGCTTCTTCCTCTGCACAAATTATTCCGATTCAGAATTATTCCGGACTCGGTCGGCCCGGCTCCAGCTCCGTGTATGACAAGCTCCACCACAGATGGGAAACTTCACAAATTTAATTTCTTTTTTTCTCTGTAAATTTCTAAGTATTTAGAGCATTAGGCTCGTGTCTACCTCACGGGGTTGTAAAGAGAACAGATCAATAATGCACATAAATGCTTCGCAGAGTTCCTGGAACACCAGTGATGGTCAATAAAGATGATCTAATAGTGAGCTGGGGGGCAGCGGCCATGCTGGCGGCTGGGTGCCACCAACTCAAGCCCAATCCAGGGGACCCTGTGGACAACAGAGGAGGCATTGCCCAGCCCGCAGTATTTGACAGCCATTGGTCTGTTTGAATCGGTGGTGGACACTGTTAACCCAGCTCATAGAGGGTCGCCTTCATTTGGGCTGACCCCTCCCATTGCCAGCCACGGCGGGCTTTTCTATCTAGTCGCATTGTCTGCTCACTTGCCCAAAGGCAGTCAACCAAACTATCGCCTTCCTCATTCGTAAGGAGCATTCTGGTCAAACTTCTTCTAAAATGCGGTCATTCTTCTGACAATCCATGGCATGTTTTTCAGTTGTTGCTCTTGTGACTGTTAGGAGCTATCAGGTCGAGTATGACTCGTAGCCACTCTATGAGCTGCCAAGCTGGACGCTGCCCTATTCCGTCCCGTCCTGCTCATCTCTGACGCACTGGAGCCACTGCTGAAGTCGCTACGTTAGCCCATCCTGTTGAGGGACTCCCTCTCCTCTGCTGACCCTCCACCTTTCCAAGCATAATATCATTTTCCAAGGAATGGCTTCGCCTAACTACATGTTCAAAGTATGAAAGATCCTATCTTTGCCTCCAAGGAGTACTCTGCCTTCCCTTTTCCCAGTACATATCTGTTTGTTCTTTTGGTGGTCCCCGATATGGTCAATACTCTTCTCCAGCACCACAACTCAAAGGCATCAGTTCTTCTTCTATCGCCCTCATTCACAGTCCAGCTCTCTGATGCAGAGCACATAGTTTAGATGATGATGACCTGAATCAAGATTGCCTTGGTTTATAAAGTTGCATCACAGTTCTTCAGCGTTTTGGAGTGGTTCCCGATATCAATGATGACTTCAATCCTTTCTCCGTCTATCATAACGTTGACTCTTGGTCCTGTGGTGAGGACCTCGGTTTTCCCGATATTGAGATGTAATCCACACCAAAGGCTGCAGTCCTCGATCTTCTGCAGCAAGCGTTTTACATCCTCCTCCCTATCAGAAAGCAGAGCTGTGTGCATTCAGTGCTGTTTACCAAGGTCACAAACTGAATGCATAAATTCTTCTGTTTTCTTTGTTCACTATCTTTTGCATACATAGACAACCGAAACTATGACAGCTGAGGTTAGGCAAACTTTACGTGTAGCCCTGGAGGTATAAAGAGTAAGGGATGGGTTCTTGACCAGTAGGTTGGGGATTCAAAGCCACGAGCCCCTCTGTAAGAGAAAAGTCCTAGTGCTGTCCGCCTGTAAAGGTTATCGCCCGGGAAGCCCTGGGGGCAGCTCTGCCCTGCCACGTGGGGTCATTACCGGTTGGAATCGACTCCACCACATTCAACAAGGACAATGGATGTTTACTAAGTTCCTTTTAAATTCATTTAATTTGTGCTACCAAGCCTCTTAGGAAAAGCCTAATTCCTATAACCATCTCTACTACCCCCAAATTATTGCCTCTGAAATTCAGACGGACGTGGGTATAGTGCCCAGCTTTCTGTTTAAAGTTCAAGTGTGAGGACTCCTCACTGACTGCTCCATCCTAATCCCAAGATCCAATCCTAAAGTCTCAGTTACACCAAGTGGTCGTGGCTATACGGTGGTCTCCACAGTGTGGACTTGCCACTGCTCCATGACAGCTCAAATGGAGACCAGAGCTACAGGTATAACTTCTCCAAATAGAGTCAGTTTTGTTATTTAACAATAGTTTTGTTATTTAGCTGTAGAGGCCAACCTACACTCACCATTCCCTACCACAAACCACTGTCTTGTTAGGTAACAAACACTTACTGTTACTGTTACGTGCCGTGCCCTCCAGTCAAGTACATCATGACCCTAAACAAAGGTCTGAACCTTGTCCCGTCCTGCGCCGTCCTCATCAGCTCCACAATATTTTAACCCATTACTGCAGTCACTGTCTCAATCCATCATCTTGGGAGTCCTTCTCCCTTTTGCTGACTCTCCACCTTTCCATATACGGTGACATTCTCCAACGACTGGTCCTTCCTAACAACATGCTCAAAATATGTGAGACGAAGCTTCATTGTCCTTGCCTCCAAGGAGCACCTACACTGCACTTCCTCAAAGATGTATTTGTTGTTCTTTGTCAGTCTATGGGATAATCAGTACTCCCCCAGTGTCACAGCTCAAATGCGTCAGTTCTTCTTCTGACATCCTTAGCACTGCCCAACTTTCAGATGCCCAGCAAGTAATCAAAAGAACCACAGTTTGAATCAACTGCACCTTACTCGTTAAACTGGCATCATTGCTCCTTAGCACTTCGGAGAGGTCCTCAACAGCAAATTTCCCAAATGCAACTGATCTTTGATTTCTTGACTGATTATGAATCCAAACAAGATGAAATTGCTGACAGCTTTAGTCTTTTCTCTGTCATGATGTTATCTATTGGCCCAGAGATGAAAATTTTTGTTTTCTTCATGTTGAGCTGTAACTCATATTGAAGGCTGTAGTCTGTGATAGCTCTCTAAAAAGCTCACATATTTCAGAACTCCATAGTGATCCTGGAGCTTCACAGTCACTTAGACAGTCACAAAGGACACTCTGGAGGCTTGGCCCTTAGAGAACTATGCTGCTAAACCAAAGACATTGACTCTCCGTGAGTTTGAATCCAGCAGCTGCTCCATAGAAGAAAGATAAACAATCTCCTTCAGTGTCATTTACTGCCTCTGAAAATCCACTGGAGGGTCAGCTATACGGGTAGAGCTTGTTTATTTAATACTGATAAAAACTGACTATAGTTGATAAAATCATCATCATCATAAAAATAATAATAAAATATTTGCTATCTCAATGACACAGAAATTTGCAAAAGCCATGAGTATCAAACAAGCAAGGAGAACAGGACAGATATGTCACAAAACTTCAGTTTTAAAGACCTACTAGAGAAGTGAGCTCAATATAAAGAAAACAAAAATTCCCCACTGAACAAAAACAGCATCATGATAAAAGCAGAAAATACTGAAGTTGTCAGAGATTTCATTTTCGTTGCATTTATCATCAACACTAACAGAAAGATCAGTTAAGAAAACAAATGACTTACTGCATTAGGAAAATTTCATTAAAGTGCTAACGAGGAAGGTTGTCACTTGAAAGAGCAAGATACGCCTGGCTTAAGTCATGGTATCTTCAATTGCCTCATCTTCATGTGAAGTTAGACAATGAATAAAGGAGACCAAAGACTAATTAATGCCCTTGAATTGTGCTGTTGACAGAGGATTTTGATTATACAATGGATTTCCAAAAAGAACAAACAAATCTGTCTAAAAAGAAACGCTTTCAGAATGCTTCTTAGAAATTAGATTGGTGAGACTTTGCTTTACATACTTTGAACAAGTTATCAGAAGAGGCCAGTCCCTGGAGAGAGACTTCATGCTTGATAAAGTCATTGAAGACGAGGAAGAACTTCCCTGAGGTCGATTGACACAGCGGTTCTGACAATGAACTCCAAATACATCAGTAATTGTGAGAATGGTACAGGCACAATGTTTCACTCTGTAGCTAAAGGAGTTGCTATGAGTTAGAGCTAAATTGACAGCAACTGACAACAATAATAACAGAGCTGTGAGAACACAAAGAAAGCTAAATGAACTAAATTCTCTAAGGTGCTGTGTCCTTTCAAAACGCAGACCTCTATCTACCACAAATTAGAGTGACTCAGCCATCTTCACTACCACTGTGGCATGCCGTTCTTCCAAGAGGGCAAGGATTATTTATTCAATATCTACATCCTTTGACATATACAATCTCAAATGGGATTAAAAAATTATCAGACATACAGAAAAGAAAGGAAACCAGACTCAAGTTAAAACAATATTTTTTTAAAAAAACTAATCATGTGATAAGAAAACCTATAGATTACTCACTCATTCACATATTAGCAGATAAGGAATTTAATATAACTATTAAGTAGGTTCAAGTTCTCATAGAAAATGTAGGCAGTGAAAAAAGAGGGAAGATTTATAGAGCAATATAAACTCAACCAGTTGGAAATACAATAACTAATACAAGAAAATAAACATTTCATTCAACAATCTTCAAAGACCAGAGAGAGCCTAGCAGAAGAAAATATTAGTAAAATTAAAAGAAATTTGAAATTATCCAATTTGGAACATGAAGACCACAAATATCTTTGGATTGAAGAGAATGTCTGAGGACTATGAGACAATACCAAAGAGTCCAACATAAGTGCAACTGGATACCAACAAAGATAGGAGATGAAGAATATAAAACATAAACATAACATCAAATATTTAATAATAACTCAGAAATAGATTATAACCTATTAGTAATAACCTAACAAAAAAGCTTCAGTACCATATCCTGGAAATGACAATATATGGCAGAGACAATTTATTCTTTAAATAAATAACCATTCATTGAAGATTAATATTGTTAGGGTATCTATTTTTCTCAGAATGATTTGATCTCAATGAAAATTCTAATAGTCTTCTTGCAGAAACTGAAAATCTAAAGGAATAAAAACAGAAATGCAAGATACCTAAAAGAGTTAAAAAATCATTTTGAAGAATGTAAAAGCAAAGTTAGAGAACATACACTTTCTTATTCATGACTTACAATCAAAATGAGGTGATATTATTATAGATCAAAGAAGAAATCTCAATGGAACAGAATAAAGGGTCCAGAAATAGACCCACATATTGATTTTTTTTTTAGGATGGTGTCAAATCAGCTCAAGGAGAAAGAAGAGTAAGTCTAAAAAATGATGCCTTAAAAACTGGATAACTGTATAGGAAAAAAAATGAACTCTTTCCACCATCTTGATCTATACAAATAATAAATAGTAATAATAAATTTAAGATGGGTCATAAATATAAAATACTAACTTATAATGCTTCTAAAAGAAAATGTACTATGCTCATAACCTCATAGTAGATTGAGATTATCTTTAAAAAATAGAAGAGAAACACAAAAAAATTCTCAATTCTAAAATCACGTTTATCAAAATAAAAAGCTGTTAAAAGGGAGGGCAGGGCTCAGCGTTGTTGTTTATCATGAGTTGTAGTAGACTCAACAGCACATAACAACAACATCAGAAAAATAAATGCACAACCACAGAAAGGGAGAAAATACTAGGGTGGCACAGGATATGGCCACCTTCAGATGTATTGTTCTAGGATCATTGTTCTATGATCCTTACGAGTAACTGGCAACACCTAACAAGAAGACATATCTAACCAAGGTCTTATATCCAGAATATCTCAGTAACTTCATCAAATCAACAATAAAAAGCAAGCAAAATCCCAAATAAGGTGTGGTAAAAGTCAGGAACAAGATTTTTACCCACCCCCACCCACCCCCACCCCCGTTGTTGTGTACTATTGCCTCTTCTCCGGCAGAGGGTCTGGTGGATTTGAACCATGAGCCTTTGGGATTGCAATGCAGTTTCTTGCCACTAGGCCACCAGAGCTCCCTATGAACAAGATAAAATACCAAAAACAAGAGGTTAATAAGCACATGAAAATGAGTTAATTATTTATGCTTGGGTAAATTCAAATTCCGTCTACGAGATAGCACACCAAAAGCACCAGCATGGCCACAGGCAAAACGACTGATACTAACAAATGTTGGCAAGGAGGTGGAGCAACTAGAATTTCCCTTCATTGCTGGAACGCCTGGGAAATTGCACAGTCACTTTGGAGAACTTTTGGTAGTTTTCTCTCCCTAAGCATTTAATCAAGAGAAAGAAAAATGTGACCACGAGGAGACTTGAACCAGAATGCTTAAATGTAATGTTAGTTAAACTGTGAACATCAAACTGGTGACTCAGCAAAGAAATCTAGGCATACAGTGAAACGACACTTAGCAATAAAAGAAATGAACCACACATACTGTTGGCACATGATGACGGTGATAAACCCCCAGAAAGGCTGGCAAATCTGAAAGAGCATGATCTGAATGACTCTGTTTATATAGAATCTGAGAAAACGTGCAGCCAGAAGACTTCTTGAGAGTAGGATGTGACACCCACTCTGAGCATGTCCTCATGACAGAAGCAAGGCGAAGGGTGCTTGGTCCTTGGTAGTGCTCCAGAGTGATTAGGAAGCTCTACCTTTCCCAACAGTCTGCCTTCCCCCCGTCCTTCCGTGCTATCTATGTGTGCACCACTATACTCTGCTGTGTTGCCTTATAACTGAACTTGTCCACTGTCATGGGTTGCATTGTGTCTCCCCAAGATATGTGGACTTGACTAGGTCATAGCCCTCAGCAGCAGATACTTCGTTATGTAGTTGAGCAGCTATGTATGCAGTGGTGTTCCAAACTGTGGTCTGATGTGACTGGCCATTCTGTTGTGAAAGGATTAGGATGAAACACAACACTCTAAATCTCATTCCAGTCCTAATTTTATGCCAAGTGAGTTTCCCTGGGGTGTGTCTGCATCTCCTCTGTCTTACGAGAGAGGGAAGGGATCCTTCCTTTCTTAACAGTCCTGCTAGGAACGAACATCTGGGCTTAGTGTGTGCTATGGACCCATAGTCTCTGCCCTGGGAGCTATCTGGGAACTGAAGGACTCAGGGAGAGAAAGCCTTCCCAAGGGCCTGAGCTCTGAATCCAGACTTGCAGCTTCCTAAATCAGAAGAAAATGCCGGCTTGTTGAATCCATTCATTTGAGGTATTTCTGTTATAACAGCACTGGAGAACTAAGCCACCGGTGGCTTCTTCTCTTTCTACTCACTAAACATACTATATCCTCCACCGCCTTTTTAGAGGGAAGAGAGAGGGGGTGAGTGTCCTGTCCTTAGGAAGGTTTGGACAGAAAGAGAACAAGGATGCATCTGGGAAATGACAAAGTGGGAGAATGTGGCACTCAACGGGGTAATGAGAGCTGCTGTCAAGGTCCCTTCTGGCTCACACACTCTACCACAGGTCCGCGATAGGCGTGAGAGCAGGCTAGTAATCAGAAACACCACTAAATTCATACTTAATTTAATTAGCTACATTTCATTTTACCCTGCATGTATTTTGATGGACCAGAGGATGGAATTTCATGCATATCCATTCTGTGCAAGACATTCTGAAATGTTCTTTGATCATCCACTAATTTTGCTGCTATGACAATTAGCCCTTGATCAGTCGCCCTAGCTCTCAGGCAGAACCTGATGCCGATTTTAATTACTTAACCTAAGACCACGGCAAAATGAAACACCCAGTGAGTCCAATTCCAATTTCAGTTCATTTAACAGGAAATCTACTGCTGATGGACTTGGACTTTGCTCTCTGAATTAAGCATCAGACATAGTGGGCACTGAAATATTAGCTTCCTCCTTTTTCTACAGCTCTCCCTGTGCCCTTTCATAATTACCTGTATTAATTAGTCCCTCTTCGTGGTGGTTACAATGACCTTCTTTGCTGGTTCTCGGGAAAGCCATGCTGCCCCCGCACTGTGAGTCTTTGAGAGGAGCTCTGTTCCACTGAACAGCCCTTTCAATTCTCAAAACAAAGAAATCTGCAACGCGTGGCTCCATCTTGCCAAGACATCACTGTGGAAGATTCATGTGTTTTATCTTCCACTTTAGGTCCACTGCCTAACATCACTTAAAGTTTTCTCCTTTTTTCCTTTTTAATCTTTTCAAGTAATTCAGATTAATGTAAGTGTGAGAAGCAGTCACCAGACTCTATTTTCTTCTTGCTCCACTCACAGCCAGATCTAATGGCTGCAGCTGATGGTCTTGACTGGAGTTCGATACTAATCTGCTTTAATGGATTTCTCTGCATTTGCTCTGCTTTTTAATTCAAGCTCTAGTTTAAGGAAAAAGAAGGTTTAAATGGCTTGATGCCATTGAATTGTAGCATCATTCAACCCCTGTCAGCAAACAGGATCTGTTGGTGTTTTCTTTTCTTTTCTGCTGGTCTACCCTATGCTCCAGGAATTGGTACCCAAGTCCCTGACTCCTGTGCTGGCCAAGAGATAGTAACAGGGGTCAGATGATATTGAGAACTTTCGGTGATGATATGTTTGGGGAATGACATGAAAATATGCCTGTAAAAAGAAAAAGCAAATTCTCTTCCATTTTCTTCCTTAATGATATTTTACGGTATCTAAGGTGAAAGTGTTTTTCATTTTTGTTTTGTTTGGGTTTTATCTTTTTCATTTCAAAACTAAATTTCTCACCACTGAACCAATAGGCAACATCATGATAGATGGAGAAAAGACTGAATTTATCAATTGTTTCATTTTACTTGAGTCCACAATCAAGACTAAGGTGCTCCAGACTCTAGCCATAGTCTTTCCAATCACTTGCTATTCATTTGAAGCTGGGCAATAAATAAGGATGACAGAAGAATTGATGCATTTGAGTTGCAGTGCTAGAGAAGAATACTGAATATCCCACAGACTACCAAAAGAACAAATAGAAATGTCTTGGGAAAAGTACAGCCAGAGTGCTCCTTGGAGCAAAGAATGTCAAAACTTTATCTCACATACACTGAGCATGGTGTTAGGAGAGACTATTCCTTGGAGCTCAATATTACACTTGGAAAGGTGAAGGGTCAGTGGAAGACCCTCAACAAGCTAGATTAATGCAGTGGCAGTGGGCTCAAGTCCGTCAGAGAGGATGAGGATGGCACAGAACAGGACAGGGTTCAGGCCTGTGGTGGAGACAGTCACTATGAGTTATGCGTAACTCCACGACATTTAGCAATAACAACAGCAACAAGGTGAAAGTGTGCTCAGCAAACTAGGTTCTCATTTAACAACTTCTACACAAATCATTCTATGACATTGTGTTTTTCAACATGTGTTATCATTCTAATTCATTCCTTTCTGATTGTACCATTTCCTGTACTCTAGTTTCCCTGCCTCTTTGAGTTCTTTTCTAGCACAAGTTTTGACAATTTGTTCTCCTGTAGATTCTTGTTTAAAGAGGCTCTTTACTCGTGGGAGCTGATCTTTATTTTTAAAGCCAGTCTGTGTTTTAGCGAACAGGTGGCTTGAGGAATTATTTCTGCTTGAAATTTAAAGTGTATCTAAACAAGATAGTCTCAGAGATTCCTTTGGTTTTCCCAGCCCAGTGAGTCTCGACTTTTTAAGAATTTGAGTTCTGCTCTGAATTTTTCTCACACTTCCTCAGAGTTCATGTACTGTGCTCCTAATTAGAAAGCTTGGTCATGATATTTGGGCACCATGTTATTGTTCTAGTCTCAGAACTGTTGTTGTTGGCCTTCAAGTCGAGCAGGGCTCATAGTGACCCTACGAACAAAAGGCCTGAAGCTTCTCTACAACTACTGACATTTCTCAAAGTTCATAGAGTTTCCGGAGGCATGATGTTTAGAAAGTGGGTGCCACTCCTGCTTCCAATCTCAGAATATATGAGTCTTTTCCATTTTCAAGAAAAGAGACTAGGAAACATGGGTGATCTCAAAAGAAATGTTTCTCCTCATGTAGAAACCCAGGTGCCTCCCTGGGTAATATTGCAAGGGCATCTTGGTGTCCATGTTCAGAGAGAGGAAAATGCAGTCGGCGTGTATGTCTTGTGTGTGTTACAATATTAATAACCAGAAAAAATAAAGAGAGAGAAAGGGCACATTCTCATTATAGTAGAGACCATTTCTTTGGTCTGTGGGTATGGATACATGCACTCATCAAACAAACATTTGGGGCAATCCTCTGGCTTCCCCATGCTCTGAAGTGACTTTCTCTATAGCCACGCAGAAAACATTTCCTGACCCAGAACAAAGACCGCTACACTCTGGCCATGAGGACACCCTGAAACCCACACAGACAGTGTCAAAGGGTCTCTTCAGCTAATGAGCAAACTGGTGTCTCAGGCCCAACACTCAGTTGTTGTTAGTTAGCTATCTGCTCACAGTCTGACATTCTTGAACATTGTTGATATGTTTGAAACGATTGTTATAGATATTGGGCCAACCCATCTCCTGAAGATGTTCACTGATTCTCTCCGGCCCTCCATCAAATGTGATCGCTTTTTCTACAGATTGGTCCAGTGGAGTTCCCTTTTCCACAGCCTCTCATCCCCACCCCTCACCTCACTCTCTCATGCTCTCTCTTCTCTCTCCAGCCCCCACCCACTGTGTTCTTCATTCTTTGTCTATTATTTATGAAGCAAATCCTCAGAGCTCCTGCTTCACACAGACACTCAGAATTCCTTTTCCCTCTGTTTTGAACTTTCTGCTCTCTCTTCCTGAAATATGATACAGCTCTCCAGATGCCATCCCCACCATCCCACTGTATTCCCTAAAGGCTCTAGTAAGACCTTGCAGGTCACAGAGCTTTGAGACGATCCAACGTGACGCAGATACAGGGAGTACTAATTATGAGAGTCAGTTCTGACTCAAGGGCAAGGAGTTTGTATTAAAATAATCTGGGCTTGGTGGTGGTTGTTGTGTACTGTCAAGTCAGAACTGATTACCCAGTGACACTACAAATTACTTTTTTGTCAACAATCTGAATCACTTGCTCATGATTCACTGCTAAGAGGATGGAGAAGGTGGATGATGTCTAAGATTGTCATTACTCCTGAACTCATGATCTTGGAGATAAGAAAAAAGTAGACGGTCTTAAGGGCAGGCATAGGGGATCAAGATGATGACCGCTGTGTGCAGATGGAGTGATAGCTTCTCCCCTCCCAGGAAGGCACTCTGGATTAAATCTAAACCCGGTGGATCCATCCAAAGCTACCACACATGTGTGCATAGAGGCTTGCATGTGGCTGGCATGCTGAGCAGATTTCAGCAGAAATGTCTGACTAAGACAGACTAGGAAGAAAGGCTTGGCAATTACACATTTGTTCCCATAAATCAGTTGTTTCTTTCCACGAGTGGCTGATTTCAGTCAGTTAAAATCCTGTGCATTACGGAACAATCCTGTGATCCACATAGTGAGAGAGACAGTGCGGAATTCAGCAGTGTTTCCATCCATGGTGCCTGCAGTTGCTGTGAGCCAGTGACTGTCATTCACAACCACTACGGCGATGTCAGTTGGACAAGAGGAGCCTTGACCAGCAGGATGGGAGGCAGCCTGTCACTCGAATGCTGGGGAAAAGTCCACTCCAGATAGAAGCAGGAACAGCAGGTGAACAGATGGGAATATGGCGAAGAGAGAGATGGCAGGGATTAACACCAAGTCTTCTATTTTTGAATGTGTTAAATTTGAGGCTCCTATGACTTCCAAATGCACAGATCCCCTCAAGCAATCCAATAAAAGGGGAAAAGTAGGCAATACTTGCACTCTTTTATGCTCCCAAAATGCATCTATTCGCAATGTTGTTGTTGTTGTTGTTGTTGTTGTTGTTGTTGATTGCCTTCAAGCGGACATGACTCATAGTGACCCTACAAACAAAAGCCCTGAAGCCCCTCTACAGCTACAGACATTTATCAAAGTCCATAGAGTTTCCAGAGCATGTCGTTTAGGAAGTGGATGCCGCTCCTGCTTCCATTATTGTCAAGATAAAGGCTTAAGGCTTCCTCTGGCT
>NW_006399943.1:2554200-2625773 GCF_000299155.1 Elephantulus edwardii | reverse complement strand
TTCCTGTGCACCTGAGGACCTGACAGGACATAAGCTGACAAAGCTGTGCCCAGATAAGATTCCTGTGCACCTGAGGACCTGCTTGGGTCACGAGCACCAGGATTTTGGAATCTCCACGCTGCATTCTCCATGATGTTTGTTGGAGAGAGTACACTGATGTTTCATAAGAGAGTATCATTAATCAGAACAAATGCCCCACTGTCTGGAAGGCCACGCACTGGGTACCTACTCCTGGATCCCCCGTAGCTGACTCTGCATCAGAAAATGCCACAGTCATCCAAGTTTCTTTGACCAAATCTAAAACCCAAAAGCAGATGCACTGTGGCAGAGTACATTGCACATCATGGCAGCCCTCCATTGGATTCCTGGGGTCATAATCTTTACGGTCGGGGGGAGACATCCTATCTTCCTCTTGCAGAGTATCTGGTGGATTTGAATCACCAAGCTGTCAGTTAGCATAACATGTACCAAGCCACAACCACGTGGATACCTGAAATTACCTGCCTCTTCTCCCTGAAACACTCAGGTTTGTAACACCTGGCAATCCCTGGCTTTGGTTCCTTCTGCACATAGCCGCACAGATAATGAATTACCACCCTATCTCCTCACAGCAGGTGATTTTGGGGGGGGGAGGGATGCTTCCCAGACTTCCTGAGTGGTCCCAGAGACTCCTAGGCATTGCACTTGCTTAATACTATACAATAGACTGATTCATAGATTGTCATGGAACAGAGTAGAACATGTGTCATGCCGCCTTCCTCGGCTGGAATATTGTAGGGACTTTTTGCCCATGATCTGGGGCAAGGGGTGCATTTCAAAGCACCAACTGTTGTTTTAGCAAGTGCGATGAGTAGAGCTGTGTGTCAGCCGGGCCCTGATTCCCTGACTTGGCAGTTATGTGATGATGGAATTGTCATCCCTCATAGATCTGATACCATCAGTCCTGATTCAATAGAAAAGGACTGGAAAGTGACATACACCCTTAACCTTGTCACAGCCCTGCTAAGAGGCTTGGTCTACAGCACATCAAAACTCGCTAGCAAAGCTTCTAGGGCTTTTGTCACTTTAGATGCTACATCACCCCAGATCTTTGGACTCAAGCCATACAAAATCATTGCCCCTGCGTGCTGCATTGCTGCATAGTGTTCCATTGTGTGAATGTACCATAATTTCTCAATTCATTCGTTTGTGGTAGGACATTTGGGCCAGATGCAGCTATGGGTCGACTCTGTAGTATACAAAAACGACACCAAGCACCTCTTTAAAATGCTAAAGAGCAAAGCTGTCAGTTTAAAGACAATGATAACCTCTCCCAAGCCATGACGTTTGCAATTGCTCATCTGCACAGTTGAACAGTGAAGACGGAAGGAGGCTGATGTGGTGTCGGTGAAGAATATAAAATATCCCACAGACTGTCAAGAGAACAGACAAATCTGGTTTTGAGGCAGTGCAACCTGTGTGCCCCTTGGAGGCCGTGATGGCGTGCCTTTGTCTCACATTCCTCGGGCAGATGGTCAGGAAGGGCCAGTCCTTGGACAAAGACAACCTGCTGGGAGAAGTGGAAAACTGGAGTGTCATCAACAGAGAAGGCCGAGGGTCATAGACGCCTGAGTGTGGTGGAGGGAAAGGCAAGGTACAGCGAGGCCTTGATGCGATATTGTAAAAATCACATTAATCAATTGGAATTAGTGTTATAAACACATAGGAATAATTGACTTGAAAACCAATTAAAAAAAGAGAAGACGAGCCTCGACAAGATGAACCACCACTGTGATCACAACCACGGGCCTGAGCTTGGAGGTGGATGAGGAAGAACAAGACAGGACTCTGAGCTGCTGTTCACAGGGTCACAGTTACAAACGAGTCAACAACACCCAACAACAGAAGCAGCACCTTGGCCTCCCCAGCCTCCACCGCCATCCTGCAGGCTGATCTTGAGTTCATCAGCCCCTCAGCTACGCGAGTCAGAAGAAGCCTCTACCCTGACTGCTGACCTGAGGGCTCAGAACTTCGGGCACCTACAAGCTTGTGAGTCATTTCCTCATGATAAATTTTTCTATATCTTGTACTTACAAAAGAACAAACAAATATGTTTGGAAAAGGTGCGGCCAGAGTGCTCCTTAGAGTGTGAATGGTGAGACTTCAGATCTTATACTTTGGCCATGTTCTCAGAAGCCAGACTCCGGCAAGGGGTCTGAAAGGAACAGAAGGTCTTCAGTCAGATGAAGTGAGGCAGTGACTGCGGTAACGGGCTTACCCACGGCAGAGATGAGAGGCTGTTGCGGGATTAGGCACATGAAGTCACTGAGCCTGACGTGCTATCCGTCTCAAGTCAGGCAGTTCGAATCCACCAGCTTCTCTATGAGAGAAAGATGAGTAATCTCCTCCTATGTGGTCTCTGAAAACTCACTGAAGGGTCAGCTATGAGTCTGTTCTGATTCAATTGCACATAATAACAACTATATCATTGTCTCACTTGTTTTACTTCTCTAGAGATGCCAGCCTAAGACACCAGAGCTCCCCAGGTACCCGGTCAGTTTCCGGGAGCCTGCGTTCCTCTGCTGGCTTCCCTCTGCCCTCTCAGCACCGGGCAGTGCCTTACAGCTGAAGAGACCCCGTGTGTTACACCAAGGCTCGTGTATAAACAGAACTGTCTCAATTGTAATATTTCCTGCCTCTCAAACAAACATGGTATGTCTAAGGCTGAGCTGGACAATCAGGCCCCGGGCAATTTTGACAGCCTGGCGTCTGGTGTGTGCAGAGGGCCCGCTGCTCACAGCACAGGCTCTGGTCTCCATCGCGGGGGTGGACTTGCCACCGAGGAAGGAGGGGTGGAGAAAATGCTTACTGGACACCTGATAATAGATCTTCATCCAAGTACTTTACAGGAACACAGCACTTTGTAAATAAGCTTTGCAGTGATGCATTTGAATAGAGCTGCTGTTTAAGTCTCAGCTTGTACATTTCTGGGAAGGCCTGTGAGCCCATTTTGACCCACAGGACCTGAGACAGAAGAGTAGGACTCTCCTCAGAGTGTGCGGGGCTGTAAATCATTCCAGGAGCGGCCTCCCCTTTCTCCCGTGGAATGATCAGTGAGTTCAAACCATCAATCTTAGGTCAGTAAATGAGTGCTTAACCACTGAGCCACCAGGGCTCCTTACCTCAAAAAACACACAAACTAAATCAGCTGCCACTGACTCAATGCTGCCCTCTCGCAACCTCCTAAGACAGAATACCCCGTCCCACAGAGAAACCAAGGCCGGAATCATCACAGAAGCTGATTGACACGTCTTCCTCCCTCACAAAAGCTCATGGCTTCAAACTGTCTATGGGTTAACAACTGAGTACCTAACCACTGCGTCACCAGGCTCAGATAACACCCACCATCTGAAAATACAGCACTTAAAGGCAACAAGACTATCTAGAATTCAATTGATCATAACATCTCAAATACATGCCCAGCAAAATGTGATTCCCCACTTCCCACAATCTTTCATCCCCAAAACCTACCCCAGTGGGTGCTGTTTTGAGTTGATCTCATCTCTCATTGACCGCACAGAATCTTGGAGAGATGCGCACACGATGTTCTTGGTGAAAGTCCTTGTTCACCTGGGAAATAAAGAACATAAAGTTATCAGGGGAAGAAAGTGATGAGCTTGGAGAAATTCCAACAGTGACGACTTTGCCCTTTAATCATGAAGAACTGATGTTTTCTTTCTGTTCTGACAAGGGAAGTTTCTGGACTCCAATCCTTACAGAAGGAGAAAGTCAGACACACGAAATTAATTCCTTTCTCAGACCTACCAGAGAAGGGGACTTACAAGGCAAACCGAAGCAAAGCTTAGAAACCCTCTGGGCAGTGCTCCATTTGGAGGGCCACCTTGAGTCAGGATCAACTGACCAGGGATAAGGTTCTCTCTTTAGGAACCCTGGGGGCACAATGTTTAAATACTTGGCTGATAACGTGAGATTGGCAGTCCTAACCCACCAGCCATCCCCACTGGAGAAAACAGAGATAGTCAGCTCCCATAAAGACCCTCTATTGGACATTATGCTGAAATATCTCAGTCACAAAAGGACAAATACTGCATAGTGCCACTGTTCTAAAATAGGACTGACATCAGGGTTGGGAGAAACAGCAGAAAAGAGGGAATAAATAATGTATACTGCATTAAAACAGATGAGGGAGAGAACTGCTTAAAAGGAATACAGGATTAGGTATTCTTTTCATAACAAGATTACAGAAAAAGAAATGCATATTAAAGTGGACTGTGGACTGGGGGGGATTGTATAACAATGAAAGAATTTTTTTTTCTTCAAAAAGAATAACTGGGGGGACGGGTGAGTAGGGAGGAAAATGTGCAACAATGAATGAATGGGGGAAAATTACATCAAAAGAATATGCTGTAAAAATATATGTTTCATTTAAAAATCATTAATAACAAATTTAATAAAGAAAATAGAAAATAAAAAAGCTAACAGTTAAAAAAAACAAACAAAAGATCCCCTATTGTGCAGTGCTTCTCTGTACTCAGGGTCGCTATAAATAGGAAGTCCCTCCACGGAAGTAGGTTTGATTTCAAAGTCAATGAAACAATCGAAAAGGCCAGAGCTTGGGTCAGGTGTGCCTTAGTCTTTAAACCAGCACTCTTGCTCTTTAGCACTTTAAAAAGGTCCCTCTCAGCAGAACATGCCCAGTCCACCACATCTCCTTCTATTTATTGTAGATCCAAGTGAAATAAAATTCTTGACAATTTCCATGTTAGTCCAGGTGTTAGGATTTACGTTTTGTTGAGGTTGAGACGTAAACCATGCTGACAGCATCTTTGATCTTCAGGACATGCTTCCTCTTCTCTTTCAGCCAACAAGGTTTTATTGTTTGCGTGTTGCTGTGGTGGTGGTGGTGGTATGCCATTGAGTCAGAACCAACCCATAACTGACCTTTCTCCCTCAAAGCAGCTAGTGGATTTGACTCTCATGCCTTCGGGATTGCACGGCAGCTTCTTGCCACTAGGCCACCAGAGTTCCCTATCACCTGCATAGAAAATGTAAGAACAAAGCTAGAGCAAACAAACCTAGGATGCAAAACATCAAGCAAACCTAGGAACAAAGCACCAAGTCCACTCATACTCCTGGAGGGGGGGTGGGGGCGGGTGGGGGCTGAGCGCCATCAAGTTCCCACGTCTGATTATGTGGAAGCAGGTTGCCAAGCCTTTTCTCCACGATACCTCTGAATGGATGCAGCCTCCAGCCTCGCAGTGAGTCGTTATTGTTAAGTACTGTCAAGTCCAAGTCCACACAATGACTTTATGAACAATTAAGCACTTACCTACCTGCACAGAATCCTTAGAGAATGAAAAGTAGCAGGGCTAACAGGAGGCTGGAACAACACCGCCTTCTGGTTGCCATGGGGATCCAAGTGGACCTGGTGTTTCCCGCCTTCCTGACAGCACTACCCACCATATGCCAGTGTGATTTTTCTTCTTCCGTTCTCCTCACTGTAAATGGTCTCCCAGGGAACTGCCGTCCCGGAGGGTCACTTCGCCGGAACGCCATACAACAACCCAGGAGCAGGAAGAGTTCTGAAGGGTAGACTGTGTTTTCCTTCACAGCTGGTAACCCAGAGGCAGCAGGCAGCCTCGCGAGAGTGCAGCCAGCCACTCAGGGGGACTGGGAGGGCTGGGAGGCAAGAAGGGGCCTGAAGTGGGTGAAGAAGCAACAGCTGATCAAAGCCCAGAGGGAAGTTTGCCCATGAGGTCAGATCATGATAACAGCACTTGTGGCAGGTGGAAACTTTCCTGTGCTCATTCTTCCCCAGCGATCTTCTCGTGAGCCCCCAGGGTCTGGCCAGGAGTGGGAAGGTCTCACCAGTATTCCACCCCAAACTGAAGACCACGTGCTTATCGCCTTTCTTCTCATGATTTTGCTTCCTCGGATAATTTTGCTTGCGTGGAGCTAAAAGACACTTGAAAACCTCCACTTAATTTTATAACTAAAAATAATACCATCTCTTGCTTATTTAATAACTATTTTAATATCTATTTGCCATGAATTTGAGTAACTACTGTAACAAAAATTACAGTTTTTTGCTGAATTTTTTCTCTCTCTTAGTTAACTGTGTTGTATCGTTTAAGGCCTGATTTTTCTATGAAAAGGAGACCTGATGGTGCAATAATTAAGCACAAAGCTTCTATCCAACCTCTCTTTGGGAACAAGGACCTGCAGATCTGTTCCTAAAAGTTACCTGGTGCGCACTCCCATCCTAAATTCATGGCCATGCATCGATCCCAGCACGTGACAAAGCTTCCGCGGGTTCACAGGAGCCCGACGATATATTTCCTGAGGAGCAGCCTGTGGATTCCATCAGCTCACCTTTTGTTTAACAAGGTGACACCCACTATGCCACCAGGCACCTGACTGGCACACAGTAGGTGATCAGCTTTGTTCTTCAAAGGTGAGGGTCGCCACCTGGTGGCTGTGTACCCAAATCCCACAGGGAGTATTTCCATCACTTGCTGCATGAACACGTAGCTGCACTGAAGCATCACTGTAGAGGTCATCAAAATTGTCCCACTTAGATCAAATTGCCCCACTCAGCTCCTGTTCTTTCCCTTCATTCAGCGAAAACTGGAAGTGTCTGTGTTTGCTCTGGGCCCCACGACTTGCACCTGTGCTCACGACACAGCGGCTGTTGCTCAACCCGGCAGCAGACCTCTCCTCTACCATCTTGGAACTTCTCCCACACACAGTGCACATTCAGCAAATCCTGAGCCTCACAGGTCCCCAGGGCTCTGGGAGGTCATGTTCATGGCCACTCGGCCATCAACCCTCCAGCCAACATGTTTCTTTTTGGCGCCCTGACATCTCTGTGCCGGTGTCAGGCACCTGCAGACCCCCAGCTGCAGGTCATAACGCAGGTAGGATCAGCGCTAGTTGGCATAAGGGGCCTCTATTTATTCAGAGACTGGAGCTGTTTTCAATTGCTGCAGGTGAAACAATAGAAGTGGCTTTATTCCCATTGCTGCCTTCTTTGAGATCATCCGACGTCGGAGTCACACTGCTCTGGCTGGGAATCTTACTCGTCCTCCTTCCTCTTGAGAAGCCCTGGATGTGCCGTAGCTCAGCCTGTGGCCGCTGAAAGGTCATCGTCTGATCCTCCAGGTGTGCGCAGTGTGACTCTTCAGGGTTACTGTCTCGGGAGCCTGTGGGGCTGTTTTCCTCCATCCTACAGGACTGCTGTGATACAGGATCGACCTGCCTGCGAGGAGGTAAGTTCACCAGATAATGCGGTTTGTGTAATTATTTCAGAATGTACCATGGACTGCCAAGAAAACAAACAGATTCATCCTAGAGAGGGTTAAACAAGGCTGCTCCTTGGAAACAAGGATTCTGGGGCTTCGTCTGACATACTTTGGACATGTTGTAAGGAGAGACAGGTCTTTAGAGAGGGACATCATGCTGGGTAGAGTGGAGGGACAGCGCAGGAGGGGAAGACCCTCTATGAGGTGGATTGATTCAGTGACTGGGGTAATCGGGATGGATGTGTCAGAGGCAGTGAGATTGGTACGGGATAGAGCAGGGTTTAGGGCTGTTGTACATAGGGTCGCTATGAGTCGCAAACGACTCAATGGCACTTAGCAACAACAACAACAACAATGTTTTAGGGCAGCTAACTAATGTTAACCTGGTATTTGGTACAGGACTTTACTCACAGGGGCCCACAAGCCCACATACGTTGAGGGAACTAAGTGCTAACAAAGTAAAAGGTGGTGATTATAATGGGAGCCAAGCAGAATGGCTAACAATATATGTGTGACTTTGTCCTGGTATTGTCCGCTGTGGTGACAGCTGCTGGACACGTTCTCCTCAAGGTCGCAGAACACACCATGTCCCCAGACATGACTCACTGGCAGCACTCAGAGCAGGTAGACTTGACTCAAGGCTGAACAAGGACACACGAAGCTCACAGGGTCCCGGAGCATACAGGACCTACGGGGCAGTGTCTGTCGTCCTTCACCGGTGAATTCTGCAGTCCCAGCAGAAAGCACACGATGACACTGCCTCGCTGCCACTCTGGTCGACACGTAGAGACAGAAAGACCTGTTCCCCCCGTGAGCCCAAGAACTGCCCGTCTGCCAGCTGTCGGAAGAATACTGATCACACCACGGAGGTAGACCAGGAGGTAGCCCAGGAGGTAGACCAGGTGTACCACGAGGGCAGCACATAGTGCCAGAGGGTGAACAAGTCTGTCGTGGAGAAGTGTGGTCAGAATATTCCTTTGTCACTTGAGTCCACTGTTGGACGCACTCGGTCAGTCCGTCTCATTGAAGGTCTTCTTCTCTGAGCCCCTACTTTACCAAGCTTGATTGCTTTCCTTAGGGACTGGACCCTCAGGGTCACACATCCAAAGTACATGAGACGATGCCTCTCAATCCTCTCTCGTAAGAAGCATTCAGTGGACTTCTTCCAAGACAGATGCTTGTTCTCTCGATGGTCCTCGGTGTAATCCGTATTCCTCACAGTCACCATGACTCAAAGGCATCAGTTCTTTTTTGCCTTTCTTATTCATTGTCCAACTTTCATATCCATGTAAGGCAATTGGAAATACATCATGGTTTGGGTCAGACACACCTTGGTCCTTAAAAGGCATCCTTGCTCTTTAGAATTTTAACATCTGTTCCAGTCGCTTTGTCTGCTGTGGTAATAAGTCATTTGATTTCTTGATGGCTACTTCTGTAGCTGTTGATTGTGGATTCAAGCGCAATTAACTCCTTGACAGCCTCTTCTCCATTTGACATGATGCTTGTCAGTCCCGCTGTGAGGACTTCTGTTTCCTTCATGTAGAGGTGAGTCTATACTGAAGGCTGTAACCATCATGAGATTCCTCAATAACGACATCGTCTTGGGTTTCACACGCACGGCTGTGCTCCTGCAGGTCTGTCGGGAAGTCTTCCTCCAACCCCGGGAGTGGGCTTGCAGGTGCACCTTCAGCCAGACCAGCCCGTCTCTGATTCAGTGTGTGTCTCAGGCTCCAGCCCAAAGGGCCTGAAGCAGCAGGACTCAGAAGGTGCAGCTTCTTCGCAATATCTCAGCCAAGTCCATTAAGCATCCAGGGACTCCGGAACTTCTGCTCTTGACAGCCCAGGCCAGGCCCCACGGAGCCTCTCTCACAATGACAGAGTCGTTGAAGAGTGGAGCTCATGTTGGATTGAAGGCGATGAGGCCTTATGCAGAGGGCTAGGTGAGAGTGGACAAGGACGAGGGACGAGGGTCGGAAAACAGGCTTTGAAGGGTTGTTCCCCGCTGGACTGGGAGAGCACATCTCCTGCCACAAAGAACTGGAGGGAAATCAGAGAAGTGACTTTCTCCACCATGAAGGGTTCCCTCAGAGCTGCGAGGGAGTTTCTGGGTGGAGCAAATTTATCAACACTGGGCTGCTGACCCAAGGTTGGAGGTTCGAGTACCCACAGAGAAGCCTGGGAGTAAAAGCCTGGAAGTCAAACTCCAGAAACTCAAACATTGAAACCTGATAGAGGCCGTTCTACTCTGACTCACATGGAATCACCAGGAGCGGAAATCTTCAACTCACTGGCTACTGAGAGAAGCCAAAACGCACAAATTCCTGCAGGAAAGGCAGTGTCACACAGACCTCATTACCAGATTGGAGCCACCCAGCGGTAACCCCTCGGCCAGCAGCTGTTACCGCCACACAGCAAACATGAAACCAGGCACCTCTGGGAGGTCAAGCACAGCTCAACTGGCCGCCCTGTGCAAAGGAGACGAGGCCCAAGAGGCAGCCTCTCAAGTTCCATTCAAGGGTCTCAGAAACTCCAGTCAAAGCTGGATTCCACCACGGGTGGTGAGTCTCAGAGAGTTCACGTCCACACAGAAAGCGGAGAGTCACACCGTTCTCCTGCTAAAACTTGGGACAGGACATGCATACTTGTTCATATGGCAGAAAGGAGCGTAGGGAGTGCTTGGTCAGCGTGGTGGACGGGAGGGTGCAGGGGAAGGCCACGGCCAGGGGGGATGTGATGAGACGTGATACACAGCACACACTGATTGCAATCAGCCTCATAAAACAGAGTATATGAATGATTGAACGAAAACCAACTTAAAAAATACAATAATGCTACTGGTTTTATTAATTTTTTTATATAGTGTTTTATTTGGAAAATATGAAATATGTTAAGAAAATAAAACATTTTCCACATGGTATAATTTCTCAGAGGACTTTGTTATTTTTATGTAGATAAGTAACCATTATGAAAAATAATTATCAAGACTCAGTGGAGTAAACTTTAAAAAATAGGTAATTAGCTGGACTCCCCACACACCGATGGGCTGGGTAAAGTCTGCTTTTCCTTAGAGACGAAGCCCTCATCAGATGCCTCCTTATACCCACACACACTTTCAATATTAAAGGAAACACCCCAAAACCTAAATCGTGCCCGTCACCCTCCCGCAGCCTTCCTTTCCCACATGGAGAAGCCACGTCATTTTTAATGGCTGTATCTTTCCAACTGGCTCGTTGTGTCACAATCTGTCTTGCCATTCTTGTTTTGACACTTGGCTTGTTTCAGCTTTTCACTATTACCAACAACACTTTCACTAATAACCCAGCACGTACATCTCTGCACACTTGTCCAATTAGTTTTGTAGGATTAATTCACGGAAGTCAGACCGCTGGGCTAAGGGCTTAGGTTTCGGTTGCTATTGATTCCAGGCCTATTTTGATTCACTGGGTAATTCGCCTCCCAAGAAACAGTAGACATTAATACTCCCACTGGGAGCATTATCACCATGGGGGTGGATTTCCAAACTTCTTTATTTTTAAAAGTATTTAACATACATACACATGCGCACGCACATACACAGAGAGAGAGAGAGAGAGAGAGACAGAGACAGAGACAGAGACAGAGACAGACAGACATATACAGGGAGCTCTGATAGCCAACTGGTAAGAAACTGCGCTGCAATCCCAAAGACACCCAGTTCAAATCCACCATCTGCTCTGCAGGAGGATGGGCAATCTCCTGTTCTATTGAAAACCCACTGGAGGGTCAGCTATGGGTCAGTTCCAACTCAACAGCGCGTGTACACACACACACACACACACACACACACGATGCTTGTTCTTATGGGAGAAGTTGATCAGCAGTGCCATTTCATCTACACAGACGTGGTCCTGCAGAAGCCCTACCTGGTGCCCACCAGCACTGTTCCTTCGTCTAACGCCATCACAAGGGCCATCAGAGCCAAGAAACTCTCAGAAGCTGCAGCAGACAATCCGAGGTGCCAGCACCCAGCCTCACCTGCACCAGGCATGGCTTGCCTTTTCCATTTCCTTCCCATGTTTTGTCTGCCTTTTGCCTTTTTTGCTGGAGGTGGTTCAAGGAAGCAGAAAATACTTAAGCTGCTGCTCTACCCATTCGTGTTTTTAATTTGACAAGAAAACGTGTGCAATTGCATGGAACATTTATCTTATTTCTGCAAAAGTTTGCTTTCCTCTATGAATAACAAATAGACTCTGAAAACAGCAACATCACCCCAGGAGCCAAGCTCTGCCTCGGCTCTGCAGGCCCCTGAAAGTGTGCTGCCAAGTTCTGCTGCCTCTTTCTTGCCGTTTCATCTCAGACCACCCTTGCACTTGTCCCTAGCCCACCCGCTGCCCGTAGTGGACACTGTAAACTCAGGAATCCATGCAGAGTAAATCTTCCTGGTGCTGAATCTCTATGTCCAGAAGACAAACTGTCTTCCGTACCTATTGCTGCTATAACAGAAACATCACAAGGGGGTGGTTTTAATAAGCAGAAACTAATTTTCTCACAATTTAAGAGGCTAGCTGTCCAAACTCAGGATGCTCCCCATAGGAGAATGTTTAGGCTTTTTTCTCTCTATTATTTTAGGGCTTTTATGATCTCCTGTGGGAAGGCTTCTGTCTTCATTTCTGCCTCCTTGTTTAATCAGCTCTTTCTGTTATCTCTAAAGAGAGTGATGCCATTCAAAACACACCCTCCACCACACCATCTCGTTAAGACCATCCCTTCCCAGCTGGGATTACAACCACAGGTCGGGGCCAGATCCACAACTCAATCCACAACACAAATGAATTTGCAGGAAAATCCCGGCGCAGGGAGAACTGGGGGGATGAGGGGTGTCTGAGCTCAGGAAGCTGTCTAAGCACGTGTTCTGTGATCCCCTTTTTCTTGGTTCTGCTAGTGATCACAACCACAGTGGGAGCCGTGTTAGGTCACAGGCCTGCTCGGCCAAGCACACTTGATAAGTGGTCTCTCTCCATCCTCACAACAACCATATGAGTGGGACGTAGCTGGGACCTCCATTTGACAAAAGGGGAAACTGAGGCATGAATGAGGAGGCCGTCCACCGGCTGTTGGAACTGAACAAGGGTTTGAACACGTGGCTTCAGGGCTCAGTCGCTGTGTCCTGGGCTAAGGGCTGTGTGGACAGCGATGTCCTTCGGGTAGGAGTGAGCACCGAGGTGGAAGAGGACGCTGAGAAGGTCCTGGGTGAGCTGCCTGGACTATCCGAGTCAGGAGAGGCTTCTGCCTGCCCACTGATGCCACGTGTGATTGAAAAGGCACCCAACCTAGTTTCTCCGGGTCACACATGCCCAGAGCTGACTTCCTCCTTCCTTCCCACCCTGACTCTGGAAATGCTGACCTCTCCAACCATAACTATGAAATGAGAGCCCTTGGGTTCCATCTGGAAGAAGCCTCAAGCCCTCAGCGTGGTTCCTCCCAGCAGCTGGTGAGCAGGACCATTACCCCAGGGACTTCAGCTCCTTGAGGATCCAGCCAGGCTCTGCACCCTTGTGACCTCTTACTGTCACAGTCGGGTCCCTGATATGGGTGCAGTTAAAGCTCTTGGCTGCTAACCGAAAGGGTCTCATCCACAGCTACTCTGTGGAAGGGAGGTGTCTGTCCTTAGGCTTATAGAAAGATTTCTGCCCTGAAGCCCCATGGCGAAGTTCTGCTCTATCCCATGGTGGGCCTGACTGATGCCAGTGAGAGCAGAGAACCCCAAACCCACCGCCCTGGCACTGACTCCTCCAGCAGCCCTGCACCAGGTTCCCAAGGCTCTGAGTTCAAGGGAAAGAGATTGCCTGTCTTTCTCCCTGGCTCTCTGCTGGATTCAAACTGCTGACCTTTTGGTGCACAGCACAGAGCTCAGAAGGTAACATCAGTGTAACGTGAAAACCGCCAGGCTGTGAACCAACCTTTAACAAGATCTGCCCTGCTCTCCGTGTTTAAAAGATCATGAAAAGCTCAGACTTGGCTGCTCCTAGTGTCTGAGAACCCAGGCAGTAGATTATCGGGCAGTCATGAGACAGAAGGGAGGGAACAGGCATTTTACAACTCAATTTTAATCCAAACTAAAATTTATAATAAACTTGCTAGCAGGTCTCCAAAGTATACCAAGCTACTCGTGTGTTCAGCATCCAGGGAATAAACTCCATGGCCCGTGAGCAGCCCTCTGGTCCTCACATCCCAGGCCTCCAAAGGAAGCTGCCCTTGGGAAGAGGCCTCATTCGTTGGGAAATGTGACCATGTCAACCCGGCAACCCCAAAGCGAACTCCCCTCTCCAAGCGGAGGGCGATGTACATGCTTCTGTTCTCACTGCCTCCGAGACCAGCATGCAGCCTGGGCCCTCGCAGGGCTTGTTACACAAACGAACGTCCAAGGGAGACCTCGGGCAGCTCCCTGTTCTGTCGTCACTGACAGTGAGACTGTAGCGAGAATCACCACAGATAAGATCAACAGCCTAACCTCACGGCTTCGCTGAGCTGAAGAACGTAGGTATGCAATAACAGGGAGACCCCTCTGAGCCCCCCAATTCACCCAGAAAGCAATGTGGCGCATGTCCCATACTATGCAAGCTGACACTGGAAAATCACTTGATTTCCATCCCCTTCTTTTCCTTGGTTAACTTAGAGACCTCTAGAAAGCAGAATGTGTTAACCTTCAGAGACACAGTGACTCAGATTGGTTTGAAATTGGCGAGTCTCTGAACATCTCCCATGATTCCAGGCAGGATGGGTGCCCAGAGAAGTAGCTGAGGATGCGGAAATGTTTGTCCGTGGACCTGAGCACGTGGGTTCCAGTCTTCTCTTTTCCTGGAGTGACAGTGCTGGTTTAAGTGAGTTAAAGCCGAATTTCAAATTGCTCTGAAATGGATCAGTAATTGCCAGAGAAACCAGGGTCATACACAGTGTTACACGTAAGAATCCATTGCCCGAGATGTTTCGATAGCAGTGCTTATGTCATATGGCTCCTGGCTGAAAGGAGAGAATATTAGAAAGGTCTGTGCTTGTGTTTTATTGACTATGCAAAGGCAGTGGACTGTGTGGATCATAACAAATTCTGGGGAAGAATGAGAATCCCAGAAGACAGTTGTGCCCTTTTGAAACCTGCACCTACCCCCAGAAGCTATGTTTGACCAGAACTAGGGAATACAGCATGGTTTAAAGTCGTGAAAGTAGGCAGCAGGCTCGCTGGTGCAGGACAGGCCAAGGTTCAGATCTGGTGTTCTTAGGATCACTGTGGATCATAATCAACTTGATGGCAGCTGAGGACACAACACCAACAGACACACAACCAACCCTGCCTCCCTCAAAGATAGTGGCACATCTTTAAATGTGCTGCTCCACAGAGTTCTGACACCCCAGTTTTTCTGAATCAGGCTCCTGAGACTTCCAGGAAGAAGGGGTTCAGCAGGACTTGCAAAGAACATGATTAGCAGGTGTCTGGAGAGCGTGGTTGACTGACGACACCAAAAGTGAGTGGGGCACAGCTGAGCCCCTGTACGCCTCAAAGCACAGGCAAAGTGTGTGGCTGTTATGCAACAGAGACAGCCCTTGTTTACGACAACGATTGCCCAACTGTTTTGAACCGTGTAAAAGTTCCCTGTGGCCTTGGGCTTTGAAGCCAACAAAGATGACGATGGTGACCTCCTCCAGTGAGAACTACACTGCACCACCATCTCTAAATGCCTTCGGGAGAACACAGCCAAGAGCAGAGGCTCAACGAACACCATCTCTGTTCCTGGAAATAGGGATAATAGAGAAGACCATGGGCCCCTGTTCTTGAGAAGAAAAACAGGCCTTCCGCTAGCTGAAACCTAGACTAAGGGAGGGAACACGGCCCAACAAGGACGGCAATGCTGAGTGTCCCCATGAAGAAGGCATGATGTGACCTGCAGGACCAGAAGCAAGCCCAAGGGCTGGAGCTGACTCTAGCAGAGTTCAGAAAGGAAAGCATGGTGAGGAAGGGCAGAGGAGACACAAGACCCAAGTAGATGGAGCTTGGAGACTAGGCAGAGCGTGTGGGTCTACCAGTAGCCTATTTCTGCGTGCTCACCAGTGAGACTCGGGGCCTGTGATTATACCATCAATAATTTCCTATCATTCTCTGGCCCGAATTGGCAGCTCTCTTGCTCGTTCCACATGGGTCCTTCAAGCATTTTCCTCTGTCTGGAGGGCTGCCCGGAGCTGGGCTCAGCAGGGCATCTGGCCTTCTCTCCTCTTCTCACTTGGGCCTTCATCCAGGTCTTCCTCATGACATAACGGCTTGAGTGAGGGTCTGAATGAGAAGCAAGAACTCATAAATTCCTTAAAACAAAGCAAAACTCTTATTGTGAGGAGAAAGCTGACAGAGCAAGTTGGTTTCCCACCCAACAGTTCCTACTAAGTCTGTTTGGTGACGTTGATTACAGCCCCACCATGCAGCAGCACTCCACCTACTTCTCCAGTGTGTTCACCATTTCCTTTCATCCTCCTTTCCAGTTCCGTTCCTGCCTCTGGGCTTTGTGCCCGGGGAAGTCCTGCCTTCATGGAAGCAGAAAGTCCCCCAAAGGCGGTGATGGCCAGCCTACGTGCAAACTCCCCACTGTGGAGTTGGCCTGGCCGCAAGCTGCCCCCACCCCACAGCCAGCCGAGAAGCTGAGAGCCTTCCGGAACACAGCTATGAGTTATCCATGTGCTTCAGAGACCCATCTGACAGGGAACGTGGGCGCCTCTGCAGACAGGTTGCCGGCACTGGGACTGGGGTGCTAATTACTTCTCACTGTCACTTAGCAAGACTGTCACGTCTACTGGCGGAGAGAGAAGCCTCTTTCTGTCTTCCCTGCTGAAGAGTGTCGTCAAACAAACAAGCCAGGGGCCCACCGCGCGAGCCCACCAGGTAACTGGTGGAGGAGTGACTCCATCTCTCCTCAGAGGGAAAACATCTGGGCCCAAAGAGCCTGAAGACGAAAGGCCACGAGGGCTGTCACTGCGCTGGGCACAGGACAGGGGGTGTCCCGGCTGCTGGTCCACGCTGTGACATCTCATTCCTCCTGCCCACCTGTCTGTGCATCTCAGCTGCTGAGTCCATTCTGTTTCCTCGTCTGTCAGAGAAAACAGGGCCCCGCTGGGTTTCCCGTGGCTTTTAAGGACTTGATGACCAGGCCTTTTTTTCTGAGGCCCCTCTGGGAGCCCTGATAGCAGCTGAGAGTGTTCTCTGTTGGCAGCATCCTGGGATGGTGACGGCAGCACACGCCTTGCAAGGCTGGGGGGACTATGGCTACGGTGCGTCGTGTGCCTGGACCACCAGATGCTTGCTCCATGGGGTTTCGGGGAGACTGCAGCTTGCCACAGGGGGTTTTATAGGGTTCCTTGTTTATAGGGTCAGTGCTAGATGGCACTGAACAACAACAACAACAACAAATGACGCCAAGCCCTTGTCTTCCGTTTTGGACTTGGATAAAGGGCTGGACTCTGTGCGATGGTGCTCTTGTTTTAGTTTCAGATCTGTGTGGATTGTTTCATTGTTTTTATTTAAGCCTCTTGTTTAGAGTCAAGGAGACCTCCTGGTAGGCCCTTGTATTTTAAAGTTGGGCCTGAGGGATTATGTTTTAATCCTTTGTTACTGTATTTTGGAGGAAGTTCTTCTAAATCAGATAGCACTCTTCTGTCAGTTTGCGGTGATGAGATAATCTGGGTTTGCTGTGACCCTGAACCTTGTACTATTGAGGTCTCAAATGCCATAATGACTGCCCATTGTGGACAGTGTTTGGTGGAGCTCCCAGTTTTAAGTCAGGCTTGGAAGCAGGAGTGGCATCCACTTCTTAAACCATATGCCTCTGGGAACTCTATGAACTTAGAGAAACTATAGTTATTGAAAGGCATCAAGAGCCCTCGTCTCAAGGCCTCTCAACGCCCTAAGTTCAGACTTCTGGTGCCCAAGCCCATGAGACAGTAAATTCCTGTTTTGTAAACCCATCCGCCTGCAGTATTTTTGTCACTGACTCACTGGAAGACAAAGACAGAGTCTTAGGAAGGATTTTTCAAATTTTATTTCTTTCTTCATTGATGAGAATTCACAGCAGAGATCTACCCTTTCAACAGCTCCCACCAGTGCAAGTCAGCGACACACCGTTACCTTCTTCAAGCTTCTCCCTCTCCGCTCGCTCACGGCAGTTCACGCAGCCTCCCGCCCTCAGCATCTCATCTGGCTTTTCCGGGTGCTGCTGTCAATTTGATCCCACATAGATCAATCTTGAAAGCACCCTGTGCTCAAGGCAGACAAACTAATTAAGTGAAAGCTTCTCTCTGTTCACGACAGACTCCAGGGTCAGTTTGGTCTGGGGGTGGGAGTGGGGGTGTCTGAAGATGGTCTCAGGGCCATGGTTTCCAGCCTTCAGCCTTGAAGGCCATCCACAGATTTGAACAGGAGGGACTCAAAGTGGCATTTTAGAAATGACATGTGGGGTATAAGAAAGTATTTCAGGGGTTGTGTGAAGCCAAGAGACAGGTTCAGGGTTTTCCGCTCCTTTTTTTCAATATGGGGAATTTATAGAATCTGTTCTTCTGCTAACAGCTCTGGATGAAGGGAACAGGCTTGCACTGGCTTCACACTGACACCCCAGCGAATGAAATGATGAACGTGCCCATGCAGCCTAAGAGACTGGAAATCGCTCTCCACGTCCAGGCAGCAGGACAGAGAGGGTCTGTCCCGTGAGCAGACCACCAGCTCAGCCATTGAAATCCAGGCTTTGGGAGCGTGAGCCACTCACCACCTTGCCATCCTTTCACAGGACTCGACGGTAGTCAGCCTGGTGCAAGCCGTGGTATTTTCCATTGTCTCCCGTGTGTCTGTAAGTTGGACAGTGAATGAGGATGACAGAAGAAGACTCGATGCCTGTGACTTGTAGTGTTGGAGAAGATCCCACGGATCTCACAAAGGAACAAATACACCTTGGACAAGGTAGCACCGGGTTGCTCCTTAAGGCAAGGATGGTGAAGCAGGTAGAACCAGGGAGCTCCTTAAAGGCAAGCGTGGAGAACCCTGGGCTCAAATCCTTCGGGCACGTTGTGAGGAGGGGGCCAGTGCTTGAAGAGGTGAGTAGGCTGGTGCGTGAAAGACAGGGAGACCCTTGATGAGATGGACTGGCACAGTGACCATGGCGATGGGGTCGGGGGATCAGAGGTGGTGAGGCTGGCTCAGGATAGGATGAGGTTCAGAGCCCTTGTTCATGAGATCTCCATGGGTCACTGTTGACCCAAAGACACATAACAATAAACAACAACAAAATACGTGGGTGCACACATCTTCTCTAGGTCTGATTTCTGTTTCCACAGCTCTCTTTTTTGGGGGTCCCTACCCCAGCTTTTGCTCTCCCCACTCTGAAGATGGACCCGTCTAAAGTCTATTTCTTACACTAAGAATTAACACAAACATGATGGCACCTGGTAACAACAGGACCACGAGGCATCAAGAGCTCAGCGGTAGAACTGTCACCTTCCGTGCAGGAGATCCTGGCTGGATTCCTGGCCAGTTCACCTCAGGTACAGCCACCACCTGTCTTTCAGTCATTGACTCCGAACAGGTTACAGCCAAGCTCCCTCCCACTTCCTCTAAGAAAAGGAAGTAGGAAGGAAATCCTGTGACCAAGTTCTGAAAATCAACCCAGAAGAATCCAGTGGCCCACAATGGTCCCACATGCAGTCCATGAAAAGGACTGGGCAGCGTTTCAGTCTGCTGGGTGTTGGGTCAGCTCAGCGGTCCCTCACGACAACAGCACAACTATGACAGCTGCTTCTCACTAAGTTTGAGGATGGATCTTGGCCTCCTCCAAGTTCAAATGCAAAGATGCAAGAAGACAATCTGTACAAGGTCTGGAAATGGCGCTTGGGAAGACACAGCCCTTGGAAAATTCTGTGTGTATCACACAGAGCAAACCCTCCCTAAAGAATTCATTTAAAAAAATAATAAAATACCGTTGCCTCCTCCTCTCGCCCTCCCACTACGGGAGGATTGAAGACGAGGAAGCTATTTTCACAAGAGCAGTGGAACAAAACGGGAAACAAATAGAACATTACTACTGACATTTTCCCAGGAGAGGTCTAGTTGCCTCATATTTCCATTTTAATGTCATTTTAAAGATCTTTATCGGAATTAGAGGCGCATACTTTACTTTCAAATAAATGTGCATTGTTTAACGTTTCCACGATAAGGAAAGACCCCCTCCTCTGGTCTGACTGCCTGTGGCTTTCTCTCTTGTCTTCCATCACTTCTCATCTCCCCCCATCCCACTTCCTCGGCATCTCCACTCTGCTCCCTGGAGAATCATCCAGAAAGTTTCACAGGGGAGCGCTTTTCGACAGGCCCCGGACGAGCGGCTAACTTTGATTCATTCCATGTTTCCATTAAAAGCGTAATGTTGCTATACAAATCACATCGAGCCCATCAAAGCTAGTGTTTACCTGAAGGTCTTTGAATGGATTTCGCCCGGATCAAAAGTAATTACTTTGCAAAGTTCATTTCCGACGCCGGCGTCGTCTTTGCCGCTGAATAAATATTTCATAAGCAGGAAACTCAGAGGCTGTTTGTTTCTCTCAGTTTTGCGAGCTTCTTTTAATTAGCCAGCACGGCTTCATTGTAAGGGGGTTTTCATATTGCCCTGCAAAGCGAGGTGCTTTTGAGGCAAAGCTCAGGCGCTTTCCTGGAGAACAGAAGCATGCACACAGCATCACCTCTCCTGGGCAGGGGCGTGGTATGTGAGTGAGGAGGTGACACTGAGTGGGTTGTGAGCACTCAGGACCAAGGACAAGCTCAGTTCGCGTGCCAACCTGTGCCAGGCCACGCTCCTGTTTGCTCCCAGCATCCTTGGGGACCTGGATTGTTGGTTTAGGGTAAGATCGAAGGGCAGGTTTTTGGAGTGTGTCCTTACATAGACGCTCTCAACCTCTGAAGCCTGCAGCCCTCCTGCCGCCCACCTGCCAGATAACAGTGTTTGCCTGTCACTGAAATGTCTGTCTCCAGATACACACGCTGGACTGGCTGACTGGACGCTGACCTGGGTTCATAGCAGCTGGAGGAGGACCCGTGTTTACATGAGAAGCGTTCAGCCTGTGGGGTGAGGTCACTAGACAGTTACTGCAGGGGCCCAGAACCCCTCCTTCTCCCAAGCAGTTCCAGAAGAATTGGGGTACCACTTCTCCCCACTCTGCCTTTTGGGTAGGTTGTTTGTGCTGCTTGAGGAAGAGGCAGGAGACCACAGAGGTCTCCGGGTCAGCAGGGAGATGGAAGCTCACCCTTCAGTGCTCAAGAACGCAGGCAGGCCTGCTACCTGGCTAGGAGCAGAGGGCTGGGGTGGTGTGGGACCTGGCTTCTTTCCCCTTCCGGGACCAGATTCTCCACATTTCTGTCCACAACAGGAGTCAACACGCCACAACCTACCAGTAAGTTCCTTTGCTGCTTACTATATTTTAAAAAATAGAGTACATAATACCTTTTCTTTATAAACTACAAAATCTCCTCTCATGTTATACTTCCACAGGCACAGTTCGCAGTCTGTGCTTGTTCTTGCTGTCGTTGTTGTGTGCTGTCGAGTCAGGATTGACCCATAGCTGACCCTCCGGTGGGTTTTCAGAGGCAGTTCTTTGTATGGGAGGAGACTGCCCATCCTTCTCCCGCAGAGAAGCTGGTGTCCTTAAACTGTGTGCCTTTGGGGTTGCAGTGTAGCTTCTTGCCTCTAGGCCATCAGAGCGCCCATTATAAACACATAGGAACCATTTCTGAGTGTGTTATATGCAGAAACTTGGACTGTTTTTAGTGTACAGCTACATGTGAAAACACAATGGTGAAGGCAGAATTGGTCCTGTTGTTGGCTTCCAGGGAACTCTAAGTGTTTCCAAGATTAAGGGTCACATCTGATGCCCCCTCTTCTTAATCCCCTAGTAAGGTGAGTATCCAGGTTCACCTGCATCAGTGGTTTCCAATCAGAGTTCCAAGCAGTGTTCTGCATTTGGCAAAGCCCCCTCCAAGATACGAATGGAAACACCGTCTCAGATGTGCAAATAGACTTGAGAGGCTAAGGACACTTGGGTGATGACATCTGGAGTTCATCTAGGAGTCCTTGGATGGCGCAAACATTTGAAGGGTTTCATACACTTTGAAGTGCCTCGGAAGAAAGGCCTGGCAATCTACTTCAGGAACGTCAGAGGCAGGAGGCCCTATAGATGGCAGTGGTACTCTGGTGCACAAGGAGTCACGTGTTGGAGTCGCTTCTGTGACAACTGGAACAGCTTCGAGCTGACCTCTCACTTTGCCAACTACCTTCAGCTTTAAGAGCAATTAGATCAGCGTTTTCCTTTGCAGAATTTCACCTCATTGTTTTAATGACCAGAGGCCCAAATACACGTTTTGAGTTGTGGCACATTTGTTTTCTTTCTCCACGGAAATCTTCTTTTGGATCTCAGATTATAAAACACGCAGTCACAGAATAGAGGGAAGGGGGCTGCTCTTCCCATCCCTGCAAAAAAGGGGATCTCTGGCCCCCCAAAACCCAATGCTCTGGTACCTGGCACAAAACCCATCCTCAGAGAGAGGTGACTTTTTAGTCGATAGACCCACACCCCCGCGGCCTCAGTCTCTTTCCATTCACGGAGAACCAAGAAGCTCATTCACGAATCTCACAAACTCCACGTGGTAACTCCTACTCCCGTGTTTCCCTCCGGTGTCCACTCAAACACCCAATTTCAGGCTTCCCTCTAACTAGAGTCCCTGATTCGGTGCCTTTCATCTTTGGAACTGCTAGCTTGGTACAAATGGGCTGCCCGGGTGTCTCTTACATTCAGTTGGAGCAAGGCCACAGGCCACGAGGGAGAGGGTTAGCATAGCCCCTCGGGCCACTGGGAGATTAATGCACATGCTGGAGGTAGGACTTCCAGAGGGACATCTGTACCTGCCCCAGGATTCCAGTCTTAGCCCAGGTGATTTCTACCCCAGTCCCACACGAGGCAGAGTTCGAGCATAACCATTCTTGGATCCTTTCTGTAATAACTGGCTTCACGCCTGCAATCTATAACCTTTAAGATGTAAGCTCCTGGGGAAAGCCACATGTCATCCACCGCACACTTCACAACACAGAGTCCCCTTAACAGCGTTGTGGGATGTAAATGCTGAAGGCTTCTTTCTGAAACTTCCTTTCAAATGCACCGGATGCTTTTTTCCTTCTCCAAAGGATGAGTCTCCTGCAGAGAGACAGTGACTGAAAGTCACATCTCTTTCCATAGAAAATGGAAATCAATCATTGGGGTCCTTTCCCCATCTCCCCAGAAGTGTGTATACTCCGTTGCTGTGTCTCTCTTCTCCTCAGATTACTCCCTGGTTTTCTGATTTTCTCACCACCTGCCTTCTTCCTCGCCCACATGAGGCAGGTGTTGGAAGTGGTGGGTGTTGCGCTTGTTATGATTGGGCACCGCAGAGTTCAGCTCCAGCCTACAGGCCCCACATGTAACAGGGGAAACCCCACCCTGTCCTACACCATCCTTGCCACCGGCTGTGTTTGAGGCCATCGTTACAGTCACTGAGTTCACCCATCCCGGTGAAGGTCTTCTGTTTTCCACTGACCCTCTACTTCAACCAATCAAGGTGTCCTTCCGCTAGGACTACTCCCTCCTAATAACAGGCCCGAAGGATGAGAGAAAGGTCTCGCCGTCCCTGCTTCTAAGGAATATTCTGACGATGCCTCGTCCACAACAATTTGCTCATTCTCCCAGCAGTCCACAGAACAGTCAAGAATTTCCCCCCAAACCACAATTCAAAGGCATCAGTTCTTCTTCTGTCTTCCTTACTCATTGTTAGCTTTTATACACATATGAGGCAACTGATAAAAACTATATAGCTCAGCTCAGGTGCACCTTAGTCCTGAAAGTGACATATCTGCTTTTAGCACGTTGTGCCCCTTGACAGCAGATTTCCGCACTGTAATACATCACTGGATATCATGACTTGCGTCTATGGGCTGATTGTGGACTCAAGTTAAATGAAACCTTGACAATCCATCTGTCACCTTCCTAGTGCTCTCCTTCAGAGCAGCCCAAAATTCCCAGACAATTCACAGACGCAGCTGCAGCCTCTTTGGCTCATTGAGGCTTGGTTTCATATGCTAGTTTCCATGACATTAGGGATTCTCAAGTTCGGTGCTGTGGACATTCTGGTTGGACATGAACAACTCTGGCTATTGTCCAGCTATTGTGCGTTTGTAGGGTGTATAGCTTCCACTAGGTGATGCTAGGACTTCATCCAGTTGTAATGACCATCAGTGTCTTCAAACATGATGCCTTGTTCCCTGAAGGCCCAGGCGGAGAACCCTACACAAGTCTCTCTTCCTCAGCTGAACTCAGAGGTCAAGTTCTTAGAGGCCCAAAAGCAATGCCACAGCACACGTGGCCTTCTCACCCCTGACGTCCATGGTCCGCACACAAAGCCCACAATGGAGGACATCCCAACCCCCACCCCCAGGTCTCATCGGAACGCACTGAGCACTCCTGCCTTCTAGGAAACAAGCTTGATGGCCGCAATACAACCACCAGGAGTCGTCACCAGCCCCGATCCCAAGCCCTTCACCCCTCACTTTCTCATTTGAAACGCACACTCAGCTGTCCAGCGAGAAATAAAAAGGTTTATGTTGGGTTGTCACATGAATTCCTGTGGCAATAATGTTTGGAGCCTTTTACTGGGACATAAACTGCAAGCTAAAATGTCACCAGATTTTATTAGACAATCTAAACTTAATTGCAAATAAGTTGATGCACTCGTAAAAGGTGATGGAAGGCGGACAGCTGAGCGGGCATGTGGGGACAACGCCAGGAGCACCTGGTAGGGAGGAAGGTCCCTCGTCCCCCACACTCGGGGCCAGTGCGTCCCTGTGGCGGAAAGGGTGAAGAGTTACGTGGCAGGAAGCACTGTTATTCCTTAGTAATAATAACACTGGGAGCCAGAGGTTAAAAAAGGTGACTACAGACCGTGCCCCAGCACCACTTTCTCCAGAATAAAATTTTCATAAAGAGCCCTACGTCTCTTTTATGGCTGGTGAGAACGTCATTGGGAAATTAATGATGGGTTTGAATGATGGATCTACTTTCCTAGAGAAGGGTTGGTTTTTATGAAAATGTGCTTTTATGCCTCAAAGGCTATAAATGAGGCCTAGATAGGGATCTATCTGTAAGGGCCATTACTCCAATTTAAGCTGACCACCTCAACATCTGATTTCATCACATTTATTTGAAATAAAATATATATTGACAAGCTTCCTGAAACAGCTGAAAGTGGAAATAGCATTTGATCCAGCCATGCCATGACCAGGTAGAAATGCCCTGAAGAAATAGAAGCAGCAACACAAACAGGTATACGCACACCGTGTTTACTGTCATTTACAATAACAAATCGGTGGAAAGAGCTCCGTGTTCCTTTGGCAGTCCACGGAATATTCAATATTCTCCACCAACACCACAGGCAGAGGCAGCGGCTCTTCTGTCAGCAGTTTAAGGTCATCGAGAAATCCCTGGAAGTAAGGCCTGATGATCGATTTCCAAATGCTCAGCCCTTTCAGACCCAACAGATCACATTCTACTCTGTTCATGGGGCACCATGCACTGGAATTGATTTAACCGCAGCTGGCCAGTGGTTAGGACTGAGGGGCCGAGAGGAAGTGTTCACCACACGGTCAGAATGTAGTCTTACAACACTCACGGTCCCATGTGGGCCAGGAGTCCAGCCAGCTCCACCCACGGAGACAGGCACCTCCAGGAAGGATCTTCTGTCAATGCCCTCAGTTGACAAGCACCCAAAGCTCTCTCTGCCTAGACGTACCTGCTCTGCGTCACAGGACGGGGCATCCAAGAGATGGATGGCAAGGGCTCCAACACCCGTGGCTCCCAGCTGGAGAAGCCACCTTCCTGCTCCCTCAGGGTGACGATGACTGCTTGTTGTAAAGGTCTGTTTGGGGTGGATGAGAGGTTTTGTCCTAATGACCGTTATTAACTTGAGTCAGTGCCTCCTTTCAGCAGGGTTTATTTATTTAGCAAGAAAATTGGGTTAGATCATCACTAAATTTCACCACTTGGCACGTATGATATTTATATACTTAATAGCTCATTAGAGGAGGTTTCTGAGAGTCTATTACTGAGCAAGTCCATAGATCATTGGGCAATAAATTTGCGGAACTATCCTTCGCATTCATCTAATTTGACCATAGTTTTAATTAAGTGTTTCAGCTAGTGGTTCATTCCCATTTATGTTTAATAGAATTTATTGTGGAAAAATAAGCTATCAAATCCCAGTGTATCCATACTCTTTGTAACCATGTGGTTGACTTGACAGGAGCATGTGTTAACGTCTCTACTGGTAATCTACTGCTTCTAGAGCAGAGATATCATAAGGGGGTGGCTTTAACAAACAGAAATGTATTTTCTCACAGTTAAGAGGCTAAACTTCTTTCCAAGACAGATTTGTCCCTTCTCTCATTAAGTACCCTTCATGACTAGCAGAACTCGTATTTTTGAGAGACGTAATGCAATGTACAACACCTGGTCCCCAAGCCGCCCATATTCAAGACTCATTGATGTGGGGATGCAAATCCCGTATCCTGTGCCTCAGCTCCAAACATCTCTAAAAACTCCTCCAAGATCCAGAGTATGGGGTCTACCACCTTAAAGATCACTGAGTCCTAACGTGGCTTCGCCAAAACTTGTATCCTTGTCATACTTTCTCTTCCCCGTGAGTGTGACTTCCAACAACACTTCCAATAAACCATTTCAGAATCTGAATTTTGGGGATCCCAATCTAATTGAGGAGCAATGATGTCAGTTTGAGGACTAAGGTGTGCCTGATCCAGGCCATTGCCTTTTCAATCACTTGCTATGCATCTGAGAGCTAGTCAATGAATAAGGATGACAGAAGAAGAATTGATGCCTTTGAGTTCTGCTATTGGAAGAGAATACTGAATATCCCATAGACTGCTGAAAGAAAAAAAAAAAACAGATAAGTCTTGGAGAAAGTACAGCCAGAAAACTCCTTGGAGGGGGTAAAATGGGGGGGGGTATGAAAAAGCTGCAGCTCACATACTTTGGGCATGTTGCTTGGAGAGGTTATTCTTTGGAGAGGGACATCATTCTTGGAAAGACGGAGGGCTGGCAAAAGAGATGGACTGACGAGATCCTCCACTAGATAGACTGGCGCAGTAATTGCCGCAATGGGCTCAACTTTGTCAGACGTGGTGGGGCTGGCACAGGAGAGGGCAGGGTCTGGGTCTGTTGTTCTTGGAGTCTCGATAGGTCATACTTGACTCACTGACACCTTATGACAACAACAAGACATCTCAACACTTCACGGCCTCCACACCAGACAGATGCTTTGTCCTCAAAGGTGCGTGCAGCAATGTTCACTGCAGCATTTCCTCCTGAAACTATAAAGCATTAAGTGAACCCATCATTGAATAGAATGTCGACTGATTCTGCACCATCAACTCTCCTGCAGCTAAGAGAACAAGGAGAGAGCCTCTGTATGTAATCATGTGGATAACTTACAAGCCAGATATAGTTTGGAAAACAAGAAGGGACGAGAGATGTTGTACATCATGATGCATTTGATGTCAAAACAAATCCATCCAGAACAGCTTTATATCTTTTTTTGTGTGTAAAGATAGTAGAATAGCTAAGAGATAACTGAATCTGAATGCACAGAAAAGTCCAGAAGGAAACAGAGCTGAGAAGGCGTGATCCGACTGGGATGATGGGGAGGGGGAGGTAAGGAGACCCTCACGTCATCTAAAAGGCTTCCATCTTCTTTTTTTGAAGGAGAATGCATCCATGAATTTGATAGCAAAAGAAAATGTTCATAATCTTTGGGAACAATTGGCCATACGGTACATCTTCTCTGGGAGGGATACTTGGGACGATATATGAGAATGAAAAGGAAGACATGCATCAGAAGAACTTCAGCGCCGTTTGAGTGTCGGCTTTGTTCCTCAATTAGAGAAAAAATAATTGGGTGATTTGTGGAAAGAAAGCAGACTAAGAAAATATGTCTAATCCGCTACACCAAGCTGTTACCAATTTACGGAATCCTTCAGGATGCTTTGCCCTAATTCTTGAGATTTTTGTACTGGAAATGTTTCATAACATGCGCGGTTGAGTCATGCTGGACCTATCAGTTCCCTTTTCTTTTTCTTGTAACTGAGGGGTTTTTTATCCTGAAAGCTGCTGGTTACCTTTACTATCAAAACAGTGGATGTGGCTTATATTTAAGAATATCATTGCGTCCATAAACCTGGTGTAAAGCCAAAGTTCATTAGCGTCGTGTAAGAGAGACAAGCATCGTATCTCCAAACCCAGAGGAGCTCAAAAACCTTAGAGGCACAGCCCACCCCATTGTTTTACACTCAGGCAGATATGACAGGTCGCAACTGAAAGACTCTTCAAGGGACAAATCCATTCCCCATGCTGCCTGTGAGCCAGAGCGGCTGTGTGGACATTTGTCCCTGGCCATCAGCCCCCACTGAGCCTGGGGACCCGCAGTCCCCACAGAGCGTGGGGACACACCGTTCAGTGTTAGCTGCTCAGGGAAGGCTGGCAGTTCGCACGCACCCAGTACTTCTCTGGGAGAAAGGCCTGGCAAGCTTCTCCCTGAAAGGCTTCTTGCGGTTGTTGTTGTGTGACCTTGAGTCAATTCCAGAGCAAACCCACTCCACGTACCACGGAGCGAAACGTGGCCTTAACTGCGGCATCCTCACACTCTGCACTGCTGATGCAGCCACTGTGTTGACTCATCTCATCGAGAGTCTTCTTTCTCACCAACCCTCGGCTTTTTGTCCCTGTTACTTTGCTTGGAAACGTGTCGTGTCAGAGAAAGAGAGGAAGACCCCCTGCAAGATGGATTGACACGTGACTGTACCAACAGCCTTGAGCGTGGCAGTGAGTGTAAGGCCGGCACAGGCTAGGGCAGCGTTTCGGTCTCTTAGTCACACAGTCATTGTGAGGGGAAGTCAAATCCATGGCACTTCACAACAACAACTGCTTTACAGATCACGATGTCCTTCTCCAGGGACTGGCCCCTCCTGGTGTCCTAAAAACATGTCCGTTGTCTGGGAGGTGACCTCTTGCTACTCTACAGTCTAAGGAGGATTCTGGCTGTATTTCTTCCAAGACAGATGGATTTGTTTCAAAGTGTGTGTCAATGGTATAATTAAAAAGCACCAAGTGGCTATTATGCTGAGTGAAATATCTCAGTCACAAAAGGACAAATACTGCATAGTGCCACTGTTGTAAAATGGGACAGACATTGGGGTTGGGGGAATCTAAGAAACGGGGGGATAAATAATGTATACTGCATTAAAACAGATGAGGGAAAGAACTGTTTAAAAGGAATATAGGATTAGGCATTTTCATGGCAAGATTAGAGAAAAAGAAATGCATGGTAAAGTGGACTGTGGAATGGGGGGAGGATTGTATCACAATGAAAGAATTCTTTTTTCAAAGAGAAAAACGAACTAGGGGGAGGAGTGGGCAGGGAGGAAAATGTGCAGCAATGAATGAATGGGAAAAAATTAAATGGAAAGAAAATGCTGTAAAAAGGATACATTAATAATAATTTTAAAAAATTAAGGAGCATACCTAGCTAATATGTTTTTAAAAAACCAACCAAACAAACAAAGAAAACACCACCAATTAGGCTTTTCAAGATTACAGCAAAGAAAATCCTCGGGGCAGTTCTCTGTAACCTCGGGTCTCTGTGAATCAGGACTTGGGTCTCCCTGAATCAAGACTCACTCCACAGCTCACAGTAACATTCAGCATCCGTTCCACCTTTTCCAAACAGCCTCAATGTGAATCTGGGGATCAGCCACATACATTGCAGAACCCAGTGAGAGATAAAAACCTGTGATAACGAGACATTAAAATATTAAGCACCGGCTCTTTTGAGCACAGAGCCCTGTGTTACTGTCGAGGGGCAGCAGGTGAAGGCAGCCTCCCCCTCACTCTTCTGCATGATGTGAACACAAGCTGATCGAGCCCAAGAACATGACCTTAAATCAAACCGACTCTTAGAGCACACACCCACAACCACACTGATGGCCTCCATGATGAGTGTGTGGCCCAAGGGCATCCAATCAGAACAGCTCCCAGCAGTTGTGCTAGGAATGCTGGGACGTGAATTTGAGCTCTAAACCCTGGTGTGGACCTGGGCCGTGGACCGTGGTTATTGCACAGTCTTCCTGTGGCTATGAGGCCACAGACGTCCTTAACGGGACATTAACTCAACCAGAGGAGTGGGGCTGAGCTGGAGTCAGAACCAGGCCAGATCATCGTCTCACTAGAAGACCCAGCTGTTTTATTTCATTTGCATTTTGATCAGTGTGAAAGTTTGCAGCGCAGACTCCTTTGTATCCAGCAGTTCATACTCGTGTTTGGTAGAAGTGACCAGTCCCCGCAGGGCAACTGCGTTCCTCTCACCCTCTGTGTTCCTCATTTCCATCACTCTTCTTTCCCATCCATCCTATCACACCTTCCGAGAGTTACCCCTCCGATCTCCTACGGCTGACTGCTCTGAGCAGAGTGTTCCTCCCTGGTTTCTGATCCCCTGCCAGGCCTGCCTATCGTTTGCTTTAAAGCTGAGCCATGGGGTTATCCCACCTTCGGGATGGAAGCGTGACCGAGGACCACAGCCTCAGAGGCTTCATCAGTCTATTTCAGAAAGATAAACCTGGTCTTCCTTGAGAACTTTTCTTTTGCCCCACATTTTTCTCCAGTTCTATCTGGGGCCTTTTATTGTGATCACTTTCAGAGCAATTGACAGTGGTGGCCAGGCACCATCTAGTTCCTCTCTCTCAGAGGCGTGGGGATCGAGGTTCATACGCCCTGTTAGTCCTTTGAACTAGAAGTCTTTGCTTTTCTTCACTCTTTCCTTCCAAGTGGGGAAAGGCCAGTATTTACTCCTTAGATGGCCACTCACAAGCTTTTAAGACCTCAGTCACTACTCATGCAGGGTGGAGAATCTTGGTTTTGCAGACTATGTTATGTCAATTGACCCAAGACTGTGGTCTTGAGTTCCCATCATCTTTATAGACTATTTCAGCCTTTGCAGAAAACGTCATCACAGAATTCTGTATAATTTTGTTTCCTTGAATTGGTTTGGCTTGAATTTCTTCACTTCTACCTAGAAAGTGCCACCCTAAGCTTTCCCCAAGATTGAGGAGTGTATTTTTGCATAGACCTTTGTGGGTGGCAATTTGACAATGTCAATTAATATTTAAAGTGCCTGCGATTAGTCTCATGAATTCTATCTCTAGGAAGAATTGATTCTACAAAACCATTCACCCACTTATACAACCAGGTATTTTTTAAAAATGGCCTTTGCTGCATGGTTTTTAATGGTGAAAAATTAAGAACAACCTTTTCTCCATCAAAATAAATGTGGTTAAATAAATGATGGCAATTTCAGTGTATGGAACAACAAAGAAGCATTTAAAAGAATGAGGTTGGTATGTAATTCTACGATTTATTCTAAAGTTGGAGGATGAAAAACAAGCTGTACAAGAATGTAATAGTTTGATCTCATTTTCTTGATGAAATAAGTTAGCAATAAGATGCTGGCATTTATCTGCAAAGAAGAGAGGAAGGTTTCTGGAAGATTGGGGGATTAAATGGAAGGGCTTTCAACTTAGATAAAATGCATAAAAATTCAAATGCTGCAGAAATCTAATGAGGATGTATTACTTTTACCCCGAGAAGAAGAAGAAAAAAAATGATTTTCCACTCCAAAGTGCATAATTTGCCTGGAGATGCTTGGTCATCAGTAGTTCTGTGACACGGGTGTTACATATAAAGTTAAAATTCTTGTATCTAATGCTCATTAACCAGGGGGCCATTCTGGAAACTGCATTGTGGAGGGTGAACCCCAGAACATTCTAGAATATGTGTAATGCCCCTCTTGGTTATGTCTTCTGGCTCAAAGGGGTGACTTGGGGCACCCCTTTTCTTGCTCCCTCTCGTATTTTAAAGGCCAGAATGTGTTTCTCTTAGCTGGATGGTCGCACACAGCAAGCATCCCTACTGTCCCCAGACCCTTAGCCCTCATGCCTCTGTTGAGAGTGGAGGGTGTACTGAGAAACTCCTAGGTGCCAGGCACTGACATGTACGGCTTGTGGCCTTGGCCTACCAAGCAGGAAAGACAGACCTCAGGGACACCAAAGACAGAGGGCTACAGTATGTGTAGGAAGCTTCTAGAAGGAAATGCGGTTTCAGGAAGCTGAACCAGGGTAGAACTATTGAAGGTACAGAGCTGCTCAGCAGAGGGAACTGTGGTTATGAAGGTGTGGAGTGAAAAATGGAGCCAGATTCGTGAGGCACTAGAAGGAGCCAGTGTGGTAGGGGCCGTGGCTCAAGCCCAGGGAGGACGTGGGAAGAGTTACACTGCATAGGTCTGTATTTTTGCAGGTCAGCTGCCCTACTAAACTCAGCCACCACCCGGGAGCTGTCACTTCTTCCTTCAGTGTCATTCTGCACCCTCCAGATCTCAGGCTCTGGGGAGTTCCAGACTCGGTCTGATGGGAGTCGTGCTGTTACCGCAAAGGCAGCACCTGTCAGGCCGCTCGTGTTCACCAGTGGTTCCAAGGGAGAAAGATGGACAGTGTTTTCCTCTGTGAGTTAGGGTCTTGGAAGATTCACTAGCGGGTCAGCTCTGTGTCAGTTCCTACTGGACAGCAAGGAATGAAACGTCAAAACTTTGAAATGATCACAGGCTCAAGAAAGACAGTTCCGAAGTGCACTGCCCAGTGAGGGCCAGCAGGAAATAGACAGACTTGACAAAGCATCCCCACAAGATGTGCAGGCCTAGTGCAAAATGGAAATACAGGACCCTGGGCCAGAGAATAGTCAAAATGTCAAGAAGGCAATCACAAAGCACAGAGTGCTAGACAAGGAACTCTGGAGTCTACCGCCACTGAGCAAGGAGTCCAGCTCCTGGTCCGAAGGCCGCCTACACCAGAGGATGGGGACAGCCATCATGTGGGCTACTTTGATGAGAATTAACCAGCTGCCACTCGGTTGCTAAGCAGAGGACAGGGAGGGTGTGATGTGGGTGCGGTGGGAGTTCCTGCTCACGTTGCTTTGTTTTGTTAGCCAGTCTGTTAATGGTTTGCAGCAAGCAGGGCCAAGCTTTCTCCCACTTGAAATGCAAGCCTTAGCAATGAGGGAAAAGAGCTTTCAATCTGCGGAAACATCTTCCTTTAATGCAAGTGGTGGCCACTTTAGTGGCTTGGAGAATCATTCTGCTCTCTGTCGGTTTAAGCCACCTGGAGAAGCAGTAAGTGCAGATGAAGAGGCTGCAAATCGCCCCCCTGCCTCGAAACCACAGGTTAATGCATAAAGGCACGCCTGGGCATGCTGAGGTTTTCATCCCCATCTTTAAAATGATCTCCATTCAGCATGCGTCCCTCCAGGGCCTCATCTCGGGAGGCAGACCCATCCATCTGAGATGCAAGACTGAGAAGGAGTGTCCAGCTGAGATGGCAGCTCCCACTGGGCTGGCGTGGTCACCACAGGGGCCTGTGTGTGCTGCCTCTGGTGACAAGGCGCCAATTTGATGAGCACCTTCCTGCCCCCGGCTCTGTTTTGTTTTTATCTATTGTTTTGTCTATCTTTCTGTGTGATTTGGCACAACACACAGTTCTTTAGGAACATAAATGCCCTCGTGCATGCTGGTTAAGGGCTCAGTTACCAAATGAGAGGTTGGTGGTTCAAAACCAGCACTAGCTTCACCAGACAAAGGATTTGGTGGTGTGCTCCATGAAGATCTCACTCAGCCTTGGAGACCCTCTGAGGCAGCTTTCCTCTGTGCTACGGAGCTGGGAGGAACTAGGCCTGACTGACGAGCTGACCGCCAGAGTCTGTGCTCCGCAGAGGAGCAGCGCGAGTTCATGGGAGAATTCTCACCTTCCACGGGGAAGGATTCGGTTCTTGAACTACCAGTTCTCTGTAACTTCATTGCACTGCATTTTGGCTTGCTTATTTTTTTTTACACTTATCTAAACGGCATTTGGACCAGAATTTTTTTTTATTAATTTTAATGAACATTTACAGAGATTTTGAATTTCCATTAATTCATTGTTGCATTTTTCTCCCTGCCCACCCCTCCCCTTCAGTTCTCTCTTCTCTTTAAAAAGTAAAAGAAAAATTCTTTCACTGGTATACAATCCCCTCTCGGCCTGAGGACACTCCACTGTGCAGCCTTCGTTCTGGGCTCCCATCATGGCAATAATACCTAATCTGTGATGCTGGGAGTTATGCCAGACAACTTTCTAATAGCAGCACAATCATCCGGGACAATTAGGTTTCAGAGGCACCTCCCGACTAAGACAGAGTAGGAAGCAGGCCTGGACATCCACCTCTGAAACAGTGGACCATTGAAAACCCTAGGAATGGTGTTTGTTATCCGACATGGTGCTGGGCCATGAGGCCTCCAGGTTGGAAGGTGCCGAAAGTACAACTGTGAAAAGCTGCCTCTTCAAAGCAGCCTCTACCTTAATTATATGGATCAAGGGCCCTTCATGTGCTGATGTAGTAAGACTCAAAATGAGGAGAAACGGCCGCAAACTTCTGTCACAGGAAACATAACAGTGAGTGTAAGCCCAGTGGAGGTTGTGGCCTGCATGAGGCAAGGTTTCATCCTGTTCTACGTGAGGCTGCTACAGCCAGGAGCTGGCTCGAGTGCACTAACAACAATGTATGGGGGTCTGAGTTCGATTCCAGCTGATGCGCTTGTACACAGCCCAGCCCACCTGTCAGTTTCGTTGGCATGCTGCCGTAACACTGAACAAGTGTCATTCGAGCATCGAGACTCAGACAGACAAGGAAGAAAGACTGGGCAATCTGCTTCTGAACATCACCCAGCAAAAATCCCGGGTGTGCCATAGTGTGATGCGTGCCAGTAATGGGTCGGTGCAGGACTGCTCTGCATTTCCGTGTGTGTGTGTGTGTGTGTGTCTGTGCACGCGTGTGCTGCTTTTCCATTCCAGGCGGGGAGTGGGGGCTGAGATGCTGTATTTCCATTGTGTGTGTGTGTGTGGGGTGTCTGTGTGTGTGCTGCATTTCTATTCTGGGCGGGGGGGGCAGAGATGTTGTATTTCCATCGTGTGTGTGTGTGTGTGTGTGTGTGTGTGTGTGTGTGTGTGTGCATGCAAAGGGGACACAGAGGGGGTGATGTCACCATGAGTCAGGCTGGCTATCCAGCAGCTCAGAGCAATTCAGGCTGGCTTTCCTTTGTTTCAGGGGAGCAGTGTTCTGGGCATGCTGTCAGGAGGGACCCGTCCCTAGAGAAGGACATCGTGCTAGAGTCAGTGAAAGAGGAACGCCCTCCAGGAACAGGACTGACACAGTAGCTTTGATAACGGCTTGGGTGCAGCGAGCAACCATTGTGAGTGCGGCCCAGGGCCAGGCAGTGGTCCTCCCCCTTGTATTTGGGTCATGAAGAGTCAAAGTCAGGTTGTCAAGCTCACAGACCCCCGTCTAACAGCATCAGTCACAATCCTGGGAGGGATCCAGGACCTGGACTTCTGGTCAGAAAGTCCCTTGTCAGCTGGCCCAGACAAGATTGCAACAAGAGACTCATTTCCATTTCAGTGGGCTCAGCTCCCACTGTCAGCTCTGCTCTCCTCTGGCTTCCTCTCCACCCCCTGCCACCACCTCCCCAGGCAAAAATCACCATTCAGTCCCCAACTTTACTTTCAAAAGAATCTCATTTGGATTTACAAGGAGGTACCAGGGACCCTTTGATCTCAACAAGGCACATCCCGTTCCATTACACAGATAATGAAACCATTTTAGACTAATTATCTCTGACAACTCGTGAATGTTTGTAAACTTCCTCCTGAAGAGCTGTGTCTCCCTCTGACAATTGTGTCTGCCTCTGACAGGCAGGGAAAGAGGTTTTCTCTGTGCAGTGTGGCTGACGCCTCCCCCACCCCCAGAATATGAAACCTCCATCTTCCACAGGGCCCTGCTCGCACGGGGGCACAGAATAAAGCAACTAACTCTCCCAGCCCTTGGAAGTTAAATTGAACCAAGAAGATACAAAGGCCTGATGCTGGAACATTTCCGGCGGTTCTGTTACCAGGGGATCAATGCCCTGGGCTGCTCCCTTCTCCCTGTTAAAGAATTAAACCAAGCAGGAGCAGCTAGGGGAGAGGACTGTGTCCGCAGAAGTCAACAGTGAACAGCGATGCCAGGGGCCCTTGGAAGAGTCGACTTAGTGCACAGACTTGGGGGGGGGGTGCTTTTTGTTGTTGTTGTACCAGAGAGTCAGAATCAACCTGTAGCTGACCTTTCGGCAGGTTTTCAGAGGCAGTGAATCGCACAGAAAGTAGATTGCCCATCCTTCTCCCAAGGAACAGCTGGTGGTCTCGAACTACATGCCTTTGGGATTGCAGTGCAGTTCTTACCACTGGTCACCAGTGTACAGCATGGGGTTCCTGGAAGGGCCACTGCTGATCTTGCTCAGAATAATCCCAGTGTAGGTCAAGGCCTTGCTGGAGTCCTGGGCTGAGAGCATGGGTCAAGGCCTTGCTGGAGTCCTGGGCTGAGAGCATGGGTCAAGGCCTTGCTGGAGTCCTGGGCTGAGAGCGTGGGTCAAGGCCTTGCTGGAGTCCTGGGCTGAGAGTGTGGTTGAAGGAGACAGGAATGAAGATAAAAAGCAGGACAGATTTATTAAAAAGGACAAATCCCAGTGACAGGCAGGCCTTCCTCCTGAGGAAAGGGAATGAGGCCGTGTGGCATGGAGGTAAGGTCTCACTTCCAGCTTGCTCGTCTGGGCGTCCTTGGGTTGGCTAAGGGGACATCTTCAGGGGGAGGTCTCAGTTGAGGGGGCAGTCGTATTGCAGTGCAGTGTTCTCTGTCAGTGTGTGTGTGACACACCAACTCCACGTGTGTCAGGATCTGCCTCCTCACCCTGATGGCTCATGCAACTCCTGTCTGCTCTGTCTCTCTGGTTCTAAGCCTAGTGGTCGCCACTCTTGTCTACATTCTCATGGCCATGGTCAAGTGCTGGTCTCCTCGCCAATCTACAACCCTTTGTGATCTTTTCAGTGAGTCTACGTCAATGACAAACCCAAACTAAACCCACTCCCACACAGACGCTCTTCTCACAGCCACTCTCCATTGAGCTTCCGAAGCTGTAAGCCTCAAAGAGAACAGACTGCTTCCTTCATCTTTCTTCAAACCACCAGTCTTTCAGATAGCAATCCAAGTCTTATCGCACTGAACTGTCAGAGTTCCTCAAAAACTATGTAATGATCATAAGCCACCTGGGAAGTAAAGAGAACCCTGATTCTCGATCAACCTCACCATTAAAGAGAATCACCCCAAGTCATTGTTATTTACTTGCAATGTGCCCCGTCCAATCCCTGGGATTTGAGGAAGCTGACAAGATTGCTGAATTTATACATTCAAAACCAGAGTATTCCAGCGAGGTAGTGAGACCCTTGCTTCCAACAACAGAAATACAGACCCAGGTCCTTCCCTGGTGGCCCGACTCACATTTTAATACCTTCTGATTATTTACTATCTTTAATTCGGGAATATGCAGGCCAGGCAGGTGGAAATACTGCAGTCAACCAGGCCCTAATCCCTCGCTAATCCCTGGCGATAACTGCCGCTTCCTTTTATTAAAGAAAAAAATAGAAGGCACTTCAAGTCTTTTGTTGAAAACAAATTGCCGACATGAAGAAAAGGCCCTTTCCTTCCAGCGAGACAGATGTGTTAACTCTTATAATCTGGCAAATAAAGACGATCACTCTCACTGCTTCCCGCACAAAGACACTTTTTTCCCAAGCGCCAACCAAGTTCCTGTCATAAATCTGTTTGGTGGTTTTTGAAGGAAAGATTCCTTTCGCCCCTTCTGGCTGTAAGAGAAAACGCTTAACACTCCTTGTGAAGAGCCCTCCCCAAAAGCAGCAGGGGGTGCTGGGCTCGCTGGTTAACTCCAAAACAGGGAGCAAAGAAGAGCTTACATGTTTTTCCTTTTTCAAAATACGAACCAGAAAGCATGGGTGCGGTGGAGTTTCTCCCCCAGCGGGGTCGCTCTGGCCCAAGACAGCAAGGGAAAGGTCTCTTGTTGGGGCCATCGGCCAGCTCCAGTACTGAGTGGCCCAGTGACCAGCAGAATGACACCCCACTTGGAGGGCCCCATGTTCGAGCCCCTGTCACGGCCATCGCCTCAGTCCTCCGAAGGCTGATGGACTTGGGAGGCTCCAACCATCAAGCTGCCCCTGTGTGGCTGAAGGTGCACTTTCTCCCGGGATGGTTGCCTTTCTGGGGCACCATGGTTAAACCTCCAGCTGGTAATCACAAGGTTGGCAGTTCCCCGCCACCCTCCCTCCCCAGCTGCTCTGCAGGACAAGAACGAAGAGGTCCGCTTCCACAAGGTCACAGTTCTGGAAACCCCTGGGTCGTTCTCTCAAAGGGGGTGCCTATGAAACTGACTCAACAGCAGAGAATTCATGTCATGAGAGCCTAGAACCTGGGGCCCTTCCCACAAAGCTGAGCTCTGTGTAGGTGTGAGTTCCAGTCCGGACGCCCTCACCACACCCAGAACGATCCCAGGACTCACAGGAGCACCCGCCAGTCCCCCAGTGCTGGCTCAAACACTCCAAAAGCTTCCTCACGTCCACACTTCACTGCACTGTCCAGGACTTCCTCTTTTCCCACAAATCTGTACTTAATAAAACCTCTGTAACAGAGGGCAATGTGGCTTTGTTGACCAAAATTACAAATGTGTATCCTCCCTGACCCGGTAATGCCACTGCCCAGATATGTGGACACATGTGAGAATGGACAGAAGTCCAAGGTTATTCTCAATTGCTCAGGACAAGGTCAAAGAGTCAGCAGCAACTTACATGTCTTCAGATGGACCTCAGTGAACAATGGCCCGTCCACAAAAGGAGCTCTGTGCAGCAGAAATGCATGAATGCAGGGACAGGACAGGGAGGGGCGCCCCACTGTTAAAGATGTAGAACAATGTACAACACAAACCATCGCAGGACACAGGCCATCACTGTGCGAGTGGGGGGGGAGGGGCACCGTGTGAGGACAGAACGTGGATCCTGGATCGGGTCAAGGCATGCAGGACACAGGCCATCGCTGTGCCATGTGTGGGGTGGGAAGCCGTGTGAGGACAGAAGGTGGATCCTGGATCAGGTCATAGGCGTGTAGGACACAGGTCATCGCTGGGGGAGGGGGGGACGGACGCCGGGTGAAGACAGAACATGGATCCTAGATCGGGTCACAAGTGTGAGCGACACAGGCCATCGCTGTGCCGTGTGTGGGGTGGGAAGCCGTGTGAGGACAGAAGGTGGATCGTGGGTTGGGATACAAGAGGAAGAGGAGCTGTCCCTGAGTGATTTGGGATTGCCAGTGGGGGGCAGGGATTTCACTCAGCATTTTCCCATATGCGTTTCTACTTCTATTTGAATAAATATATGTCTCACCTGGCCCAAAATAAATATATGCATGCATTATGTATGGAAAGGAAGTCATTTGTAAGAGCCAAAAAGCACAGAGACTATTTCACTCCTGGAAGTGGAAAAGCAGTACCACTCTCCATAATTAGACTAAAACCTGAAAGAGAAACGAATCAGCCCCATGACCCAGCATTCTTGCTCTGAGATAGATGCTCACAGACTTAAAAGCAGGGACTCAGACACGTGTGATGGCGTCCACAGCAGCACCGTCCATGGAGGTCGGAGGGGGAGCAATCCCAGTGCTGACGATGAATGGAAAAGCAAATCTGATGTCCACGCGGTGGTGACAGCCCCACTCACTGAGCTCCCGTTGAGATGACTCACAGTGACCACGCTGGGAAGGACATCTCCAGCTCATAGGCTTGTGAGCCTAGGGTCTGCATGGAAGAAGACTGAGCCCTCTCTCTCCTGCAGAATGAGTGGGGGGTTGGAACCACTAATCCCTGGGTTAGCACCTGAATTCATTAAGCATTTCACCACTAGGGCTCCACATGGAATATTGCTCAGTCAAACAAAGGAATTTGAAAGAATAAACCCTGAGACGTTAGGCTTATTGCAGGAAGCTGAACTTTCTAATGTTTGTGTGATTTTATTTTTTAGGTCTCACTAATAGGAAATGCCCACCAAAGTAAACCCTAGAAATAGAACACAGATTAGTCCTCAGGGACTGGGTGACCCGGGGAACACGGAGTGACCTTGTAAAGGGTGCAGGTCCTCCTTTCTGGGTAGTGAGAAAGTTCTGGAAAGAGATGGAGATGGTGTTTACACACATTATGAAGGTGTTAAATGACACTGTGTGCTCATATTAGAGTGGTTACATTGGTGTCATGTGGATTTTACCGCCATAAAAAAAATGATAGATTTTCAAACAAATCCATGGAACATAACTAAACAGTATCACCAGTCCTTCTCTCAGCACGGCCACCTGCAGAAGCTGTGGATCTGGGCTGCCCTGACTGGATTAGGGGAGTGGTGGTGTGTGTAGACAGGTGCCCAGACACCCCACCCTACAGTGCTGTCTCCCTAAGTTATCATACTCAGAACAGAGGCAGAGGCGCCAAGCATGACCTCTCAGAACATGGTTCAGGGTGGCTATGCCCGCGTCAGGGAGTCCTACAGCCCTGCAAACTCCATGCTCCAGAAACCCAGCCGCCAGCATCCGCCTGACTCTTGAAGCTGAAGAAACCTGGGACAAATCCTCCACCATCTTCCGGCACTTCTGACTCTTGGGGACCTTCAGAGGCTGGAATCTTCTTACCAACAGGCCACCAGAACTCCCTCCCAGAGGCTGCACTCTTAACAGTGAGAGACTGCCATCACCTCCTACTCCCAGGAGCAACTGGTAGGTTTGAACTGCCGACCTTTCAGCTAGCAGCACAACACTTAACCTACTTACTGGTGCACAGGGCCAGGGGGCTCTGGTGGCTTAGTGGGAAGGAACCGCACTGCCAGCTTGAAGACGCATGATAGGAACCCACCGACTGCTCTGCAGATGCTCTGAGCATCTCCTGCGTGATTTATTGCCTCTGAAAACCTGCTGGAGGCTCAGCTGTGAGCCGGTTCCGACCCCAAGGGGAACTCAACAACAACCACGGAGCGAGTTGCCCTCCTAACCGCAGCCCAGCCTCGTCGATGGGTGTGGTAGCCACTGTGTGCGGGACCAGGTGAGGAACAACCCAGTGAACACACAGAAATCCATACAGGACCTCACAGCCCCCTCTCACTCCCCGGTGCCCTTTCCAAGCGAACATCCATGCTTGTGACATGGTCTCCAGGCTGTGACAGGTAAAGGATGTTTTCTTTTACTTTTTAGTCCATGTCACATGTTTAGTCCATACAATCAGATGCATCTATCTGATTTCCACACAGGTTTGTCCTTCTCCCACAAGGTCCTGGGCCAAGAGGACTTGGAGCTCAGCGGGGTAGAGGTCAGAGCCCCAGGCTCCTGTGAGCCGTAGTCCGGACCAGACCTTGGTCGATGTGCCCTTGATGAGGAGCCTCAAGTGGGGAGCATTGCAGGGATGCAGTCTGCTGAGGGGCTCTGGGCAAGGTGACAGCCAGCGACATTTGATGGGCTTCTTTGTCATTTGGTGCTAGTTACTTGTGACAAGCAGTGTGGAGAGCATGAATTTGGAGTTGTATATCTTACAAACTGAATTTAAAATAGAAGAGCCACAGGGAACTGAAAGTACCTGAAAACGGAGAGTTCAGAAGAGCTGCCCCGTGAAGGAGTGCAGGGGCTCCTGGGCTGATCCTCACACTGCACGCAGGAGCCTCAGTCCCTAATCTACATACCAAAGAATCTGAGAACAGAATCCATGGGCAGCCCGCTGCCCCAGGCTGGCTACAGAGTGGCACACAGGCCAGATCTAAGCAGCGCTGGGGAGGCTTTGAAATCTGATCTAACATTACAGCACAGCCCCCAGAAAGGAGGATCCAACTTTTTATCTAGATTTCATTTGTTCCATTATCTGTTAAAACAAAATGTAAACATTGTCTGTAGGAAGCAAAGCAGATTTAGAGTCTCATAACAGGATTGTAAAAAAAATGCAGGAGACAATCCAGGACTATTTGGCATATAAAGAACCAGGAGAATCTCAGCTTACCTGGGAAAAGACCGTCAACAGACAGCCTAGCAACTGTACTGTGAAGTCACTGATGCTGGATTTGAATCCTCATCTGAAAAGGATTTTAAAGCAGCTATTATCTAGGGAGTTAGCCTAGAGGGTAAGGAGTTGCTTTGACAACCCAAAGGTATACAGTTCAAATCCACCAGCTGTTGTTCTATGGAAGATGGACAATCTCTTCCCAAGCCATTTACAGCCTCTGAAAACGTGCTGGAGGGGTCAGCTATAAGTCCATCTCAACTCCACAGCAATGAGTTTCAGTTTTGTTTTTGATTACATGAAAGTGTTGAAAAAGTGCAATAAGAACATTTTCAGTGAACTGAAAAAAAGAGAGGCTCACAAAATAAATATAACACATGAAGCATCAGAGGGAAATTTTAGAACTTGAAGTATGAGATAGATAAAGAGATATGTATCATATTGAAACACTCACTCCACAGGATCAATAAGAAAATAAAGATATTGAAAGAAATAGTGAACTTGAAGGTAAATCAATGTAAATTATCCTGTCTGATAAATATAAGAAAGGTTTTTTTAAATTAATTTATGGGACAATAGCCAAAGTTCTAGTAGTCGGGCATCAGAGCCCCAGAGGAGCTGAGAAAAAGTGCAGTGCGCAGAGAAATGTTTGACTAAATAATGGCTGGAAACTTGCCAAACGCGGTGAGCGATGTGAAAGCCTGCAGATTGGAGAAATTCAGGAACTTTCTAGAATGAGCAGACCCAAAGTAAAGCACAGAGCACCAGACACACAGCACACACACTCAAACCACCAGTGGGGTGACCCTCTCATTGCAGAAACCTCACATTGTAGAAACCTTGTAAGTTCTCTAACTCAGTGGCATGGGGATGGGGGGGGGGGTGGAAATCACATGTAAATAAAACTCTTAATTTTAAAAAAGAGAGAGAAATGCTAACAGGCATTCTTCAGACACAAGGAAACTTGAAATATCAGTAAAGGAAAAATGCAAGAAATGTTAACAGTAGAATAAATTTTACTCTTTAGTTCTTTAAAATCTTTTTTGTGGTAATTTGTTGTTGTTATTATGTGCTGTTGAGTCAGAATCAACTTACATTTGACCCTCAAGCGGGTGTCAGAGGCTGTAAATCGCATGGGAGGAGATTGTCCATCTTGAATGATGTCTGGCCACAATCTGTTTGGTCAGGGATTGTTGAATCCATACCGAGTCGGAGCTGATGCTGCAGCAGGGAAGGTAAATCGCAGGGAAGGTGTTTACTCATCTCTCCCCCCGCCACCGGGAGTAGCTGGTGGATTTGAACCACGTACGTTCCAACTGCCAACACAACTCCTTAACCCTTTGCCACCAGAATTATTAAGAATTAGAATTTTTTTCAGGGACCCATAGAAATAACTAGCTCAAAAGACCAGTCAAACAAGCAAACCTCAATTTCAGTGACTCTGAGGCCAGATCAGATGGTGTCCACTGGAACCTCTCCGAACTAGGTCACATATGACCTGAACTGCTGGGCAGCTTGAACTAGCTCAGCGGCCCCGAGGGACAAACCCTCTGCTGATTTGCTCTCATCAAGATTAACCAATCATTAATTCTCAACGGGAGGAGTCGGCCTCCTCCTTCCACTCAGGAGCAGCGAGCGGATTTGAACCTCAGACCTTTCTAATAGCATTCCAACATGTGCCTAACTACCACCAGGGCCCCTTGCAGAGAGATTACAGCCTAGGAAACAATAACAATAACAGTTATTAACAGGTTAATAACAATAAACCCATAAAGCACAAACGCTGGGCACGGCTGGCTCTCCAGGCTTGCGGCTGCCAGAGCCGTGGGACCAGCTCTGACTCCTGTCAACCCATTTGACAGGACAGAGCTCTGTGCAGTCCCGAGCCGTTCTCGGTGGCACTGCTGTGTTTGAGCCACTGTTGCAAGCATTGGATTGCGCTAGTTGAGGGGCTTCCTCTTTCTCCCCGACCCCCTTTACCAAGCTCGATGTCCTGCCCCCAGGGGCTGGCTCCACAGTGGGCCACAGAAATTGTTTGGTAAATGCACTTGACCACAAGGCCCTGCCAGGCAGCACTCACTCTGATGAAATGAGAGCAAGACGCCATGTGCTCTAGATACCCCTGCCCTCTGCACTCTCACCCCGGGACTCAAGTGACATGACCACAAGCCAGGATCCCAGGGGCTCAGAGGGCAGCAGGTCATGCTCCTCACCTTCCCCAGCACTCTAAGGGAGCCCCCAAGGTGTGTCCCACACACTGTAGTGACCTGGGCACTTCCTGCGCTTCCAACCTTTCCTGTTTGTTTTATAAACTACCTTCTATCTGTGCCAAAGGCCAGAAAGCCCTGGTGACCTGGTGCAGTACCACAAGGCCAGCAGTGTGAATCCACGACCTTCTCCACGGGAGAAGCGTGGACAGTCTCCTCCCGCCAAGGTCTACAGCCCCAGAAAGGCAGTGGACGCCATGAGCCAGAATCCATATGGGAGCAGTGGTGTTTGCTGTTGTAGCTGATCAGGCAGTGTTCCCACCTCTCACACACACACACACACACACACACCAGACACATGATGTTGGCCCCCACGTCTGCTCCCGTCAGCCCGTCTCGCAGGCCCGCGCAGTCAGGACCAGGGCACCCAGGGATCGGCCAGGCTCAGGCCTCTCTCTGGGGATGCGCTCCTCACCCAGCTGACAGCAGCCGTAAATGACGTGATTTGTGAGCTGTCCTGTGCTCTGCAGTGACTGGCACCGAGGACGGGCTGTCCCAGCCTCCCGAGCAAGCAGCTACCGAGGGCTGCAATTTCCTTTATCTGTCCCATTAAAAGGCAATTGAAAGTGAACCAAAGGGAATGAGGGCTGCCTGCAACTCAGGGAGCTCTGGACCGTGGCGAGCCGGGGCCGCAGGAGCAGAGGCAGAGGGGCTGGGAGGAGGACAGCAAGCTCACTCGCACAGTGCTGATGGAAGTACTGGCAGCTGGTTTAAGGCAAAACCCCAGACCACTGACTTGAAACGTTTCCTCAGGCACCAAGAGACCCTGGTGGTGACGTGAGAGTTTTATTAAGGGGTTTCTCACCAGAGAAGTGCCCTGGGTGGCATCCCCCAGTCGGAGATTGGAGCTTCTCTGTCACTGGTGAACAAAAGTGTCCTGTGCCCAGGGCCCCGGACCTCCAGGGCCACCCTACAAGTGACGCAGCAAGTGGCAGTGACAAGCAGGCAGGAGCGAGGTCTGACCACAGCCTGCCCTGCTGCTCTCTGTGTGGAGGCCAGACGCCCTGGATTTATGGTCCCCTGACTCCGATCTGCAGTGAAGAATCTCAGCGAAGTCTCAGTGCCTGAGGCTGCGAGGCTGGATTTGAACTCAGCCCCACGTGGCTGGAAATCTGTCCTCGTGACCACTGGGTGTGGCCATCTCCAGACCCCGGGAGTGGTCCGCACAGCCCTGCTTCCAGGCTTAGTTTTAGACAAGGAGCATCTGAAGTCGTGTTTCATCAATCCACTCTGGCAGGTAATGAACGGCAGGACGGAGGTCAAGAACTCCAGATCCGCTGTCATGTGCTACTGAGGGAGCCCTGGTGAAGCAGTGGTTAAAGTCCTTGTCTGCTAGCCAAAATGTCAAGGGTTTGGTCCCACTAGCTGTTCCATGAGAGAAACACAGATTGTCTGTCCTCAAAGATGTACAGGGGTGGGAACCGTGCGGTCAGTTCTGCTCTGTCCAGTGGCAAGTGGCTCAGTGCCAATGGGCTTCGTTAGTGCTGCCGGATGTCCAAGGTCATAAGCCCCCGAGAAGCTCCTCCCCAGAGTGATCCAACACAGATCAGGACAAAGCACTCACCACCCACAGACGCGGGGAAAAGCAAAACTCGGAACAGAGACAGACTGGGAGACCGTCAGCCATGGAGCCAAGGATGGCCCATGACTGTACCCGAGAAATGACGTAAGTCGTCACGAAGAGACAAACACGTGTGATCTCACTTCTGAGAAATAAATGAATGACAGAAACCAATGTGTGTTCAAGGTCACCAGGGGGTGTGGGGGAGAGAGGCAGGACACTAGCAGGAGAGGGAGAGGAAGCACACCCCACCTAGGGGCCATTAGGAGATGGAGGGGGAGGACGGCGTGCTTAGAGGTCACCAGGAGGGAAAGGAGAGGACGCCAGCAGGAAGGACAAGGGAGGACGCCATGCTTGGAGGTCACCAGGAGAGGAGGGAGAACGACATGCTTGGAGGTCGCCAGAAGGAAAAGGGGAGGACACCTTCAGGAGGGACAGGGGAGGACGCCATGCTTAGAGGACAGTGTGCACGTTCCAGTGATGGTAGAGTGATTGGAGAGAACAGTTGTAAAGTTAGCACAACTTGTGCCATGTAATCATATCTGTGATTGTCTGTGAAGACATTGCTGAACTGCTGGAGGTTTTGTTGTTAAAAAAAAAATCAACCAGGAGGACTAACTTCAAATAAGTATCATGAGGCAGTGAAAGCAGACAAAGGGTCCAATGAGGACAGGCCAGCCGCTGGCAGGCTCTGAGGCTGAGTCAAAGATCATGTAGTGTTGCGGTTGTTGTTGTTATTGTTGTTGCTGCTGTTGTAATTATTGTCGTTGTTGCTGTTGCTGTTACTGTTGCTGTTGCTGTTGTTGGGTGCCCGGGAGTCTGTTCCTGCTCGTAGCCCCTCAGTTTAACAGACTCCAAGCCCGCTGGACTCTGCACCTACGCCCTCCTCACCATGTGTCTCTCTCTCTGAGCCCGTTGTTACAGCCGATGTCAGTCCACTTCCTTAGGGGTGTCCTGTTTGTTCACTGACCCTCCCTCTTCCCACGCACTATGACCTCTCCAGGAACCCCCTCCTGACTACACATCCAAAGCACATGGGACAAAGTGTCACCAGGCTCCCTTCTAAGGAGCATTCCGGCCACACGGCTTCCCAGGCCCCTATGTTGGTCCTCTGACCCCAGCAGTCGCGGGCAGCCAGCGTGCTCGCACTTGAGCCTCCTCTGATTGTGACAGCCCCCCGGAACAAGCCGAACAAGCCGCTCCCTGCTTCCCCGCTTCCTCAGTTTCCCAGCTGTAAACAATGGATAATCTCTTACCAGTCCTTGAGGGCTATTGTGGGCGTTAGTCAAGCTAAGGTATGGAAAGTACTTACGTAAATGTTTGGAACTTAACACTAGCTTTACACACACTTGTTTTTACTGTTCTTGGGGGATCTCGTCCTGAGAAGCTGGTGACGGAGCTGAGACTAGTAGCTGTGTGAGAAATGACAGTCAAACAAGCAGGGGGCGTGATCTAGGCCCAGGGATCAGCACAAAAGGCTGGTGTGCGGAGGGAGGTACGATGTCGCCTGGAGAAAACACCATGTGTGCAAAGGTGGAGAGTCAGTGAAAGAGGGGAAGACCCTCAACGAGCTGGATGGACACAGCGACTGCAGCAATGAGCTCAGTGTCACAGATGATGACATCGCAGGAGAGGACAGATCTGTCCATAGCATCACCATGTGTCGTCCTCTGATCAACAACAACACCTAACAACAACAGTTACAAGACATTCAGGGGAGGCAGGGATGCGGGGCTGGATGCCGAGGTCTGAATTAGGAGGAAGAGTCCTGGTGGCAAATGGTTTATGTGTTCAGCTGCTGATCAAAAGGTCAGCGGTTTGAACCCACTTTGCGATGCAGATGAGGCAAAAGGTCTCCATAAAGATGACAGCCTGAGAAGCAAGCCCTCCATATCTGCAGCGCATGGGTGACCAGCCTTCAGAATTAACAACAGGTTTGGGGCAGGGGTGTCTGAGTGAACTGGAGATGCTCAGGGGAGTCTTGGTGGCACAGCGGGAAGCATTTGGATGCTAGCCAACAGAGCATTGGTTCAAACCCACAAGCAGCTCTGAGGGAGAAAAACGTGGCAGTGTGCGTCCTTACAGACGGACGGCAGCCCTGGAAAGGCTATGGGACAGCTCAGTTCTAACAGGGCCCTTGGAGGTGAGAATTGACTCACAGCTGCAGGGCGTCAGGACTGACTCTTCACGTGAAAGGCCGCAGGCACGCCAAGAGCTCCAGCACCCCAAATTGAGACTGCCCGCTCCAGGAAATCCCAGAGCCTCTCCCCGCTCGCTGACCATGACAGCAGGTGCCATTCAAGTGTGTCATGTCTCCCCCACTGCCACCTCCTGAGAGGACAGACAGGAGGAGGATTAAAAATCACACTCTATCTCCACCCTCCTCTCCCAACTTTCATCTCCCGATGGTGGCTGCATCTGTGACGCCAGGCCGGGCAATCTACTGTACATAGTCTACACTTGATCCTAGCCAAAAGGCCGAGAAGCAACAGTCTACATAGTCTAACATCCCCCAAGTGTCCCCTCACCACTCCCCACACACCCACCTGCCTCTCCAGCACTGGCACTGAGAGACATGTACACCCAGGAGGATGGACACAGGTCCCTATGATCAGGACACGAGGGTCTCCGTCACAGTCCCCACAGCCCTCGGGCACAGAGGTGACTGACGACCTCTGGGGACCCCCTCGTGGGACAAGCACCTCACATCCCACACCACCAGCTTCTCTGCACTAACCTGGAGACGAAGCCAATGGGTTTCTCTAAGAATCTGGTCCCTAGAGTGAAGGTATCCAGCTTGGTCAAGTGGAAGTCAGCAGAAAAGGGGAAGGTTCCCCATGAGGTGGACGACACAGTGACTGCCACAGTGGGGCCAGCAGCGATCGGGAGGATGGTACAGGGCCCAGCTGGGTTTCTCTCTGCCCTCCGTGGGTTTGCTATGAGTCGGAGCTCCTGACAACAATAAAGAGGCCGGAACCCCACCTCCCACCCCCGCATCTGTCAGTGTGCTGTACTGTGGTGGCCTGTGTGCTGTGCTGCTGGGCGCTGTCCCCATGGCATTTCAATACCACCGAGGTCAGTCACCTGTGGTGGATGAATTTAAAAAGAGCTTCCGGCAAAGACACACTAGGAGACAGGACTGAGGGATCTACCTCGGACATCAGCCAGTGGAAACCATGGACCCCAGTGCATCACTGTGGTGTTTAATGACGAGACGAGCGCCTGGGCAGGAAGGCACTCGGCGGACACATGGCTCCAAGGGAGGCCCGAGCTGACCCGCAGTTGTGAAGCAGTGCGGACTGTGGCAGGGCTTGTCCTGTTTTACCTGGATCACCAGACGTCGGTGCCCAGCCAACAGCAGCTAACAGCATCAGCAGATGTTGTCTATCACCTTAAGATCATATTACTGTTGAAAGAATCCAGAAAACTTAAGAAAGAGACTTAATTATATTGTTAAGGTTTATCTGCTAATATTTCAGAATCTCTTCTTTTCAACTGAGAAAGAAACCACTCTTTCTAAGCATATAGGATGGCTGACCCCTCGTATGGCTGAAGTATTAAAGTTCAAAAGTCAATGAAACATACAGGGAAAATTAAACAAAGAATGAACAATTAATAAATAAAAGTTGTTGAACCTTCATAAATTTTACTTAGAAATAGAATTATTTGCAAGAATATTTCAAATTGGAGCTTGGGATTCTATGACACCGATGTTCACTTGAAGATGAAAGACATAGCACGGCCTTAAGTTACAAGACATCTGGAAGAGTCAGCAGCTCTCACCTGTGCTTTCCCCAACCAGGCTCTTCCCAACCGGCTTACCTGTCCTCAGTGGTTTTCCTAACTCACTCCTGCTCGTGCTTGCACTTCAGCATCATTTCCTTCAGGAGCTCTATCTGCCCATGTCTCTTGTCTTGGGAGGCATTTTTCTAAAGAATCAAAGCTAGTGGAACTGGCAATAGAGAGATTGATAGGTACATGGAGAGAGAGAAAGCGCGCGTGCGAGAGAGAGAGAGAATATTATCTCTCACACAGCTCACACAGCTGTAGAAGCTGCCAGGTCCAAAGTTTGTGGGTCAGACGTCACACTGGAGGCTTCTCCTTGCTTATGTATTTGCAGGAACTCACCAACCCAACACTGACAGACTAGACAATGGGAAGTTGGCTCAAGTCCAGAGAAGCAGAAGTCAGATGACGAAGAGTTGGGTGCAGGAACCAGATCAAGTAACAAGCCAGAGGGTTTTCCCAAAATACTACTATTGGATTCAGGCCACACTCTCAAATAAAACCATCTTCCAACTAACTGACTGGCTTCCTGTGGCAGGTCTCATGATGGAAATGAATGCTTCCAAGCAGATCTTATCATGACAAAGACTACAACATTACAGAACTGTCACCCTGCATCATTCCGTCAAGAATCGTGGTCCCTCCAAGCTGGTCCACAACCTGCTGTAACCCCAGAGCCTAGAGCAGAACCTGCCACATGTGGCTGCTTACATGACTCCCCTGGACAAGGGAGCCAGTGCAATGATTGGCGCAATAAAGAAATCTAACACTCAGTTCTGGCCTGACCTTGGCATTCAGGACAGGGACCTCTGAACCCTGCTCTGATGACAAGGAGGGAAACCATCTCCTGGGGATCCAGACATTCTGAAAGCCATCCAAGGGCAGAGAGACTAAGGTGTATTAGTGGAGAGGGCAGAGAGGGCTTTTCTCAGGGGACACAGAGTCTCTCTTACTGTCGGTGGAATAATTTGGGGAAGGAGGTGGTAATAGTTGCACAGCATGATGAAAACTCTAAATGCCACAGAATCACACATGTGAAAACGGCTGAATTAACAACACTTTGATAAATATTTTAGTACAATAACAAACTAAAAACAACTAATTTTAAAACAAAAAAATGAATGTAAATATCCAAGCCATCATTTTCAGTGGGACTTGGGAGATGCTGGAAGAATTCCATGAGTTGTAAAAGCCCAGCTTTCCACATGGGGATCCACAGCAATGTCCAAGAATGCCCTTGACATTGGTCCTGAAACCCACCAGCACCCCGGGTAGTCTTGTGTTCATGGGAAGCACCGTCCAAAGCAAACCTCCCAGAAACAAAGGGCACTGTTTTCTTACTTCTCTGAACAAACATCGATGGGAATCCCATTAGGGATTCAAGACATCACTTCCACAAATTTCCTTTCCTCCCCAATTACCTCATCCTCTCCAGAGCCCCTCACTTGTCAAACCTCAAAATAAATCTCCCGACCCGCTGAAGCAATTCTCTCTTCCTCCTTGCCCCTACTGACACACTCCTTAATTATTCAATTTCATTTAATTAATTAAGTTGGTTATCCAGCCACTCCAACATCTCACATTGCCTCCCGATGGCACCTCTAACCTACATTCTACCTGCCAGAGAGACGCTGGGAAACTCTCAGCCAGTAGGAATTCTTTCATCCTCCCTCTGGTGGGGTCCACTTCTCCACTCAGTCTCATGAGTCTCAGGGGAGAGAATTCACGACGGGGACAAGAGTAAGGCTGTCCTAGTGAGTGAAGCATCCGGTGTCCAGGGAGCGCATGGACCTCAGCCACGTCCCACCGTCTTCCTGCTGCTACTTCTGCAGCATCCTGAAGTTTGCAAAGGAATCTTTCCATTCTCTCGATGCTTTCCAGCCCCAACGCTTGCTAAACCTGAAGGCAATTCTCTATTCTTTTCCTTCCCCCACCCCTTCTTCCAAATAAAGGGCCAGGTGAGTAAAGTGGCCATGAACAGATTACACAGCAGTAGCTGATGAGTCTGGGATGGCACACCCAGCCTCTGGGTGAGTCCCAAAGGCTGGTTCTCGCCGAGTCCTTGTTCATGGACTCAGGCATCTGCGCTCCTGAGGTGACGCCATCACCAGGAGCCCCACTTCATAAGGTGAATAGATCGATAGTTGCTGCTGATGCCATTCGATTCCATGAGTCAAGTACCACCCACAGTGACGTTATGAACAACAGACCTGAACCCCGTCCTGTCCCTGCTGTCCTCACAGTCTCTGACACACTCGAGCCCTTTGCTGCCGTCACTGTGTCAACCCACCTGATTGAGGGTCTTCCGCTCCTTCGCTGTCCCTCTCTTTTTTCAAGCATGAAGTCCTTCTCCAAGGAATAGCCCCTTCTAACAACTTGCCCAAAGTACATGAGGCAAAGCTTCATCGTCTTTGCCTCCAGGCAGCACTCTGGCTGCACCTTCTCAGAGACAGATCTGTTTGTTCTTTTGTCAGTCCCTGGCAAACCTAGAAAGAAAGCTGGAAAGTCGGTCCATAGTCTCACAACCAAGACCTAGCAAGTAAAGACATTGACCCCTGAGGAGGCCTACGGCACAGAGGTTATGTGGCTGCTAATCTAAAGGTCAGCACACTGGAGATTTCTGGACTCAGCCTACGAGGCCCTGTGGGCAGCTGGGCTCTGTCCTCCAGGGCTGATCCAAGGTGGGCAGTTCCACAGCAATGGCCTTGAGGTACCATTGACCCTACGTTCAAATGACTCAAACAGACATGCTCTTAATTGCTATGACATCCACTCCTTGTATCTGTATCCCAAGATAATATAAAACCCCAATATTTTATTTGAGGTCATGGTCAAGGGAGTTTATGTTAATAGCAGTAGACTAAGCGGAGAAAAAGAAGAGCTTGACTATTAAGCAGAGGCTGGTGGTTTGTACTCAGCACGTCAGAAACAATGAGGCCGGTGCAGTGTAGGGTAAGGTTGGGTCTGCTGCCCACCGGGTCACGGTCCGTGAGTGGGAGGAGACTCGATGGCACCGCCCACAACAGCCACGTCAGCTCTGGAAACAGACCTATCAGCTCCTGTAAAGAACACAGCTGAGGAAACCCGTGTGGAGCCCTCTGTTCTGTGGGGTCACTAGAGGGGCTGTTTCAACACACCAGGATTGTCTTGATGATACACAACCACAGTGGCCACGTAATGTGGTGAGTGCAGTCAGCATCACGGTTGGTAAGTGTGGTGTCATTGACATTGGCACTGTTGAGTTGGTTACAGTCATCCCTGGTCCCTCACATCCTCCCGGGTCCCTCACGTCCTCCCTGATCCCGCACATCCTCCCAGGTCCCGCACATCTTCTCAGCCATGGCTGTTTGAGGCCATGGTTACAGTCAGCAAGCCAGCCCAGCTCACAAAAGGTCTTCCCTTTCTTGGACCTTCCCTTTCCTAACATGATGCGCCTTTCTCAGGGCTGCCCCACTTGTCACCTTCTCTTCTAAGGAGCATTCTGGACTCACTTCTTCAAAGAAAGATTTGTCCATTCTTCAGGCTTCATGTGCGCAGAGCCTTGAACTAATGAACATGTAAATAATACTTGATTCTTCTGTCTGTTCTCGGCATTCAGTACAGAGCTCACCCTCAAAGCATTCATGGAATCAGAGCATAGTTTGTGACCTTCCTCCACCCAAGCACCTGTAGGACAGTAGCTTCGTGTCAGGCCTCCCCTGTTCTGGAGGCCACAGTCACCTGGAGCTGCTGGGAGGGCCCACTGAGCACAGATGTCACAAGTCACCGTGCACAGGCGACCACCAGAGCACCACCCAAGGTCCCAAAGAACTTAGTGTTCATTTATTGTTAGAACTTCAGGCGTGTTCTCCAGATCTTCTGGGACACTTATTTGATTAAAGGAAGAAAATCAGACAAGAGTAACTGCCCCTCCCCTCACAGCACCCGAGCAATTTAATGAGCTTGGCCTCTGGAGCCAGACAGACCTGGTTATACACCCGCTCCCTGCCTCCCCTCCTGTGCTTCAGGGCCTGGAGGTGGGGGGATGCCAAGTCCCTGGGTCCCCTGACAGCCAGGGAAGCTCATCAAAGGCAGGGAAACCTCCCACCAGACCTCTTCAAGGAAACCCCAGCACACCACATCCGCATTTGCCTATACAAGAGGCATAATTGAGCCAAAATTAAAATCCCACCTTTTCCTGCGCAATAAGCCATCTACTTATCTCCTTCCCGCCCAAGTCTCCAGACCAGACCTGCCCTAGAGCCTCAGACCTGGGACCCAAGGGCCCTTTCTCATCCCACCCCATCCTTCTTGGCGGTTCCCATTGGGCCACGGTTGCTATGAAACACTAACAAAGTCTTTCTTCTTCCAATCAAAAGGGACCACTGCGGCAGCCTGGACGGTGCCTTGAAGGTCACCTGGCTGTACTCTTGACACAAGATGGGCCCTCTTTTAACGGCCTCACACAAATGGCAGCTTTTTAGCCCATTTGCTTAAAAGGACACCTTTTGTGGTTTAGGAAGAGGCTAATTTTAACACATCAGAAGAGATATTTAAAGGATGAGCCGTGGCAGTCACATATGCCAATTACCCTTTCCTGAAGTTGGCAGGTGATTGGATAATGAAAGGCTGGCTTTACAGGTGATGGTGATCGTGACAGCAGGCCCAAGTTTTGGAGAGACGGCCTTCACATGGGCAGGCAGGGCCTCGAGGCCTTGGCGAACACCAGGAAGAAATGAAGTCAGCTGATCTATAACTGATAACTCAGGAGCGAAGGGGGTGACCCCAGCCTCCTGACCAGAGCCTGCTGGGCACACAGGTGTCACTTACTGCACCAGACCACTGAAAATTCTGCATATTTTTAACATCTTGTTATTTTAATACCTTAAATGAGTGTCTTGAATGTCTTTTTGTTTGAGGGTAAGTTTATAAATTATATCGGCTTTATTTGTTATCACTGAGCTGTGTTGATGCCAAGAGAACAGGTCTGTCCTGAGAGGGTGAAACCAGGCTGTTCCTTGGAGGCGAGAATTTCGAAGCTCCAGCTTACGTACGTGAAGCACGTTCCAGAAAGGGCCGGTCCTTGGCCCATCACGTTTGGAAGGTGGAGGGATGGAGCAGGAGAGGAAGAGCACGGATGGTTTGGACTGACACAGTGATTGTAGCAAGGGTTCAGGTGTGTCAGACAGTGAGGCTGCCTTGGGACAAGGCCGGGTTCAGAGCTCTGTGCCTAGGGTCACGATGAGCCCTAGGTGACTGAGCAGCACATAACAACAACAATTTCTATGTATTTCGTTTGACAACATTTGTCATTTCAGTTTCATTCCATCATTCACACACACTTTTATAAAATTAATTCTCTTCTTTTCCTCTCTCATTGCTGGTGTGTTAGAACAACTTGCAGCTGACCCACCAGTGTGATTCCAGGCTGTAGACCTTCGGGAGGAGATTGCACAGCTCTTGTTCATGTGACCGCTGGCAGCCTCAAGTCACAAGAGGGACTCGGCCTTGGGTTAGCAACGCAGCCCTCTGCAGAACATACCACCGAGCGCTCCTGAATGACAAGGGTGGCGGTGTGTGCTGTGAGTCATACCCGCCCCATAGCTGAACCGCCAGAGGGTTTAGAGGCAGTAAATCCCATGGGAGGAGATGGCCCATCCTTCACCCCTGGTGCTGCCCGACATTCCCAAAGGCACATAGTTCAAATGCACTGATTCTCAAAGGCACTTCGTTGGGGATACAGTACAGCTTCTTATCAGCAGGCCGCCAGAGTTTCCTTCTTAATTATAGTGGAGTAATATAATTCATTAATTACAGTGTCTAATCACCACACTGTCTATGGCCTTTCTATTCACCCAAGCTATCTATGAGTTTGAAGTCCCCTCCACCTCCCTTCCCACATCCAGTAACCACCCAGAATCCATTCTGTGTAAACAGAACCCTTCTAATGGTGATCTTCTCCTGTGACGTAAGGTGAGCTGTGCTGCACTCGGGAACATGGTAACTAGCAGAGGAATCACCAAGAAAATTAGTAAACTTTCCCATCAAAATTAAAAGGAAGGAAATCATAAAGGCTCAGAAAAGACTAAAAGAACAGCAGTCTAGCACATGTTAAGAAAAACCATAAACAAATGAATTCAGCACAGAAAGTGGATGGAGCAGGGAAATGAGCACCACCGCCCAGAATGCAGACAAACACTGCACGGGTGTGGATGCGTCCAGAGGACACACACTGAACAAGCCAGCCAGCCGCACAAAACGTCGCTGCTTTCAGGTGCCGTCAAGTTGATTTCTGTTCAGAGCAACCCAAGGTGACTAAGTAACATTACCTCGTAGGACTTCCCAGACTGTCAGTTTTCTTTAAACTTCATTCTGTGATTTAAATGAAAGTTTAACAATCAAATTATTTCCCAACAATGGCTATACTATGAGGGAGCACCGGTGGTGTAGGGTCAAGAAGCCGTGCTGCAATCCCGATAGCATGCAGTTCGAATCCACCAGCTGCTCTGTGGGAGAAGGATGGGCAATCTCCTCCCGTGCAATTAACTGTCTCTGAAAACCCGTCGGAGGGTCAGCTTTGGGTCGGTTCCGACACTTCAGTACACAACAACAACTACTGAAAATATTAAAAATGCAGTGACATCACTTACAATTACTCAGAAAGTGAGCTTCTTGTGTGTGCTTTGTAACTTCTTGGAAGATGTGTAATTGTATAATCTCCTGGAGTAGAACACAAACCCTGGAATATCTATCAATGAATTTGACAATGACTCTGCAGAGCACACACAAAGAAAAAATAACTAATGACAATCATTTCAGAGGATTTCAATAAATGGAAAGACACATCTTATTATTGGATATAAAGATTTAGTATAGAAGAGATTGTATTTTCCCCAAATCAGTCAATAAATTCAATATGATCCCATTGTAGGATGTATTTTGGCCTGAAAAGAGTCCCACGATTCATCTGGTAAAATAAGCATGTTCTAATAGCCAGGAAAATAATTCAGAAATGTGAGTCTGAGGAAATTCCCTTTGCAGATATTAAAAATATATTATATGTGACAGCGAAGTAAAGCAGTGTGGTTTGGCAAAGGAATCTAAAGAGATCAAAGGCACAGAAACCAAGATTACAGGAAGTCCCGAGTACTTAGCCATCTTAGCGCACAGCATAGCTGTCCTTTCTAATAAGTGAAGAGATGGAAACGGAACAGCTCAATAGCCATTTTTAAAATATAAAACTGGACCTCAAGACTAGTCCTTACTTCAAAATGAATTCCAGGAAGATCACGGATTTAAATGAAAACCAAACGAAGGTGCTAGAAGAAATGCATGACAACAGCTATACAAAAGCCTCAAACTCATTACCACAGAGCCGGTTCTGATCACACTGACCTCCGGTTGTTTCCGAGACTGTAAACCATAATCCTCATGGGAGGGGATCTCCACCTCTCTCTCTCAAGAAGCAGCGGGTGTATTGGAATCGACGGAGACATGCAGTTTTTGAGTTGGCAGCACAAGGCACTCTGGACTACGCCATCAGAGTAACAGGAGAACATTTACATGATCTGCGGAAAAACAGAAGGGCTGCAAAAGAGAGACTCTTACCTAGAATTGACAGAGTGACCATGGTCGTGGGTTCAGCACTATGGAGACCCTGAGCGTGGCACAGACTAGGGCCATCCTTTCAACCTGTTGACCAGAGAGTCAGTGGAAGTCCTAGTTGGCTCACCAGCATCTACCAGCAATCTTCATATATGGTCATAATGAACAAATCACAAGTGCAATGAGGAACAAGTCTTAGACGAAATATGTCTAGATGCTCCTTAGACTCAGGATAACGATATTTTTTGTCTCAATTGCTTTGGGCACATTCTCAGGAAAGACCCACGGATCCAGAAGGACATCGTGTTTGATGGAAGGTCATGGAAAATGAGAGAGCCCTACAGTGAGCGAGATTGTTGCAGCAGCCCCTGCGATGGCTCCACCACACCTACGACCATCACGTTCGTGCAAGGAAGGGCAGCACTGCCTCCTGCTCTGCGTGAGCTGAGGTCTGAGAGAACCCCAAAGTGAGACTGGCCATTCTAAACGTGACCGCCACCCTCCTCACAATAATACGTATGACTGAGTCCTCTGTTACAGCCACTGTGTCAATCCATCTTGGCGAGAGTCTTCCTAGCCCCCCGCCCCACCAACTCTGCCTGCCCAGAACCTACTCTTCGGAGGCTTTCCCCAGAGATTTGCTGCTTCTCCTGACAACGTGTCTTGAGTAATAGAGATGAAGTCTTGCCAACCTCACCTCCAGTGACCATCTGACTATATATCTTCCAAGACAGATTTGCTTGTTCCTCCAGCAGTGTGTGGTGAAGTCGATATTCTCCATGGACACTGTAACACAAAGCTATACATCATTCTTTGGTCTTCTTTATTCATTGTGCAGCTTTCATATAAATATATATGAGAAGATGGAAAGCACTCCAGTTACAGTAGGTGCACCTTAGTCCTCAGAGTGACCTTGTGGCTTCTGACACAGCACAGAGTTCTCCTGCAGCACGTTCATCCAATGCTCTGAGTCTCCGACCGCCTGAGTGCTGCTTCCATGGTGCTGAGGACCGAGCCCCGCAGAGTAAAACCTGTGGGAGGTGCAGTCTTTTCTCCATCTGTCATGACGTTGCCCATTGGTCCAGCGGTGAGCATTCTTGTTATGTTGAGATCTACTCCGTGCCAAAGTCTACTGACTTTTACCTCCATCAGGAAGTGCTTTAACTCCTCCTCACTTTCAGCAAACACATTAGAAGTATTAAAAACAAAAACAAAAACAAAAACAAAAACAATACAAATTTAACAGCATCAAAAGTCCTATCTTCCTATCTGACAAGCTTAAAAACCATAAATCAACAACTTCAAAGTTCTTATCACAGATAAAGGACTAATTAGTCCCAACTGAAGACACAAAAAATGCTCATAAATTGATAAGAAAGCAAATTCATATGTGAACCAAAAATTAGGCAATCAGTTAAACAGGCAGTTTACAAAAGAAGTACAAAAGGCTGGTTAGTCAAGTCCACGTCCAAAAGGCTGGTTAGTGTAGTCAAGTCCATGTCTCAGTTGAAGGCTTGGAAGCCTTCATGCATGATGCTGGTGGCTGCCAAGGAATATTATCCTTAGAACTCCAGTTGGATGTCAGCATGTGATTCCAATGTATAAAATGATAGACTGTTGTTAGACGTCATCAAGTCAGAACCAACCCCCGTGACCCTCCAGTGACTGATTAATTACATCTGTTTCCTAGAATACCCCAAACCCTTTGCCGTCACATCATCTCCTGCTCATAGTGGCGCCTAGGAGTCGACCTGCCCCATGGTGTTCCAGGTCTGTGAATCTTTGCAGATGAAGTCTCTCACCTATTCCCCTTGGCCGACGGGCTCAAACCATCAACGCCTCGGTTAGCAGCCAAGCACTTCAACTCCTTCACATTAAGGCTCCTTCTATCTCCGAGAATTTCAAGGTTTCAAGGCAGTGACACGACACTAAAAATAAACAAGTAAGCCGCTCCCACTGAGCCAACGAGGACGGGCAGCGAGTCTCTTACGGTTTCTAGGGCTCTCGGAGATTGTCCATATTTCTCTCTCACAGTGCCCGGTGTGTTAAATAACAGATGCCATGTTGTTGTTGTTATGTGCCGTCGAGTCGTTTGCGACTCATAGCGACCCTATGTACAACAGCCCTAAACTCCACTCTGTCCTGTGCCAATCACATGGCCTCTGACACACCCATCCCGATTACCCCAGTCACTGAATCAATCCACCTCATAGAGGGTCTTCCCCTCCTGTGCTGTCCCTCCACCCTACCAAGCATGATGTCCCTCTCCAAGGACCTGTCTCTCCTTACAACATGTCCAAAGTATGTCACATGAAGCTTCAGAATCCTTGCCTCCAAGGAGCAGTGTGGTTTAACCCTCTCCAGGATGAATCTGTTTATTTTCTTGGCAGTCCACGCTATAAGGAATCCAACGACACGATACCCTCCAATCAGTGGTACACAGGTGCTATGAGTCGGAGAGGACTCGCAGCGTCTAACAACAGCATCACTATCAAGAATGCTTGGTTAAGCAGCCAGCTGCTGACGGTAAGGTCAACAGTTCAAACCCACCAAAAACTCTGCAAGAATGCCTGGCAGTCACCTGATACTGTGACCCCATGAGCCTAAAAGCCGTGTGGGGCAGGGCCACCTGTCACCAGGCTGCGGCAGGACCACTGGACCGAGCGGCTCCTACTCTGTTGCCTCTGCTACTGCAAACGGGTCCGATCTAACTGCAGCCCACACCCAAGTGCTCGTGTGCTGCCCAGACGATCCGGACACAGCACCTCTCCTGCTTCTGCGGCCTCCTCGAGCAAAGACTGCCGATGGTGACCAAGTTCAATCACACTAAGGTTCAGGACGCACGGTAGGCCCACCTTCCAGAGTGCGTCTGAGCACTGACCCTCCTGCCACCCAGCCAGGGCTGTCCCACGTGAGCGCTGGTCCTCGTGCAGCCCAGGCCAGGTGGCCCCTGGGGTCCCATGGGGGCTGAGGAGCGTGTGCACAGCTGAGTGTGCTGTTTGTTTATGGAGTGGTTATACAGTAACATCTGGATCCCTTCAATGGCGTCGGGAGAAAAGCAAAGATTATGTTTAGCTGTCTGGTGTATTTTAAGGGAAGCAGCTTTTATTCTGCATGATTAAGAAGCAATTAGTGGCTTAAGCTTGATGCCTTTGCCACGAGAATTCCAGAGTGTTCTCCCAGGATGGAATGAGGAAATGGTGGGATTCCTTTATTGATAAATCCCCGTTTTGTGTTCCCAATCTGTATGTTCAGTGGGCTCCTTGTCTTCAGGGGAAGCAAACAGACTAACTCAGAGCTGTTGACTCGATCCCACCTCACAGCAATCCTGGAGGACGGACAGTGTCCCTGGTCACTCCGAGGCCACCGGCTTTACAGAGGCAGGGCCATAGCTGCCTCCTAGGCAGAGACTCCGGGACCTGAAGTGCCCGTGTTTAACCCTGAGTCACCAGGGCTGCTGAGAAGTGACATAAACCAAACTCATGGCCGCTGACTGAGCTGTCCACTGCCTCCTGGGGTTGTACAGCTTCAGAAGGAGATGGTCTCGTCTAACCTCTGGGGATATGAACTGCAGGCTTTTCGGTCAGCAACCCAACACATAACACACTACACCATCAAGTCTGCTTCAAGATGAAACAAAGGTAACCAAATACTGGGAAAGTGCCCAGTCAGCTGACTAGCTGGACCCAAACATCACCACCACTGTCCACCAGGCAAGACAGACGTGTCCAGGGAAGAAAAGGAAGCAGGAAGAAATAGAGAATGTCGAGAGTGCTGTAAACTAAAGAGTGCAGGCTCGTGACTGGATTAATCCAGTTAGGATCCTGTCTCACTGCCTGCCCTCCATGCCCATATAAATAAAGCCCCTGGTCCCTCTGCCGTGAGCGGGAGTCTGGGCACCTCTCCACAGTGTATTCGGGAGACAGGAACTAGAAAGCTAGCACATCCCACGTCAGCTGTCACTTTGTCGTATCTTGGTTTTAACATGCTGTTGTCATCTGGGGGAGGGTTTGCATAGTAAATCTGCTTCCCTTTCAACAACAGTCCGCGTACATTCGACTTCATGGTGGTGACGGCGTTCCTCACAGAGCCACAGCACTGCTGCCATCTTCCCCGGTGATTCCTGTCTCACTTCGTCCTCTTTCCTGCCCTTGTCTGAGGCAGGTAGATGCCGGTAAATCCTTGGTAAATGCTGCTCTTTTTTGTCTCCTATGGCTGTTTGTTCTAAGACGTGGTGGTATTGATCACCTTATAGCCTGTCATTACACGCAGATACACATGTGTGTGCATTGGTGTGCATGGCCAAATACGTGCAAATGTCAGGTATGGAATACCCCGTGGCCTGCCAAGAGTATTGAGTGGACGGCCAAAAGGACAAACAGATCTGTCTTGAAGGAAGTGTATCCACGGTGCTCCTTAGAGGCGAGGCTGCTGAAACTTTGTCTCTGTCAGGACAGGGCCGTCCTCGGGGAAAGGCGGAGGGTCAGCGACAGAGAGGAAGACTCTGGACAAGATGCACTGACGCAGGGACTGTAACGCTGGGCATGTGAGAGACGGGGAGGACCGGGCGGAGTCCTGATCTAACATCACGGCATCCACAGCACGGAGCAGCGGCAGCCTTGTTCGGCTGGCCATGGAGCCGCAGGCCGACTCCAGCTGTGGGCCCGGGGTTGACCTGTCACCTGCTTCGTTGGCATGTGTGCGGATGCCACGAGGCATTTCCACGCTGAGAGAGGACCGCCCAAGTTTTGGTGCCTCTGTGGGAGATGCGACCAGAGAGAGGCACCCAGTGGTCGTCCGAGTAAAGGCCGTGGTCAGGCATCCAGCCACCTGAGCGCGTGCACCTACCCTACCCTGCACACGTGAGCACACGCAGATGCACGTATGTGCACATATGACTGTCGACACACGTGCAAACCTCGAGTGCCAAAGTGCATGAACACACACGTTAATGTCCCATGTTCCGGCACATGCATGCATGCCCACATGTTTATGCGTGTACTTTCACAGAGTACACTGTGTACGCATAGAAATGTGTGTGCTCACATATATACACTCACATGCTCATACGCCTGGCACATGGTAAGACTCCCACGAATTCCTGACAAAACGAGTGGCCTTTCTCAGGAGACTCATTTCAGACATAGACCCTGCAGCAGCGCCCACGGGCTGAGGTCTGGTCTCCCGACTGCGGCCTGTCCTGGGGACACGGGACCGTCCTGGCTGCTGGGCTGAGGTCTGGTGTCCTGACTGCGGCCCTTCCTGGGGGGACGGGACAGTCCTGGCTGCTGGGCTGAGGTCTGGTCTCCTGACTGCGGCCCTTCCTGGGGGGACGGGACCATCCTGGCTGCTGTGAAGGAGGAACAGCTGGGCTCACAGCACTTAGTACCTAAGACAAGCTCAGCTCTCACTGCATTATTGACGCCAGGCTTGTTGCTAATATCAGTCTTGTTCTTGCTTATTCGCAAACCAAGATGTGCCACACGGTCCCCTCTGCACCCCAGGTGTTAGCAGTCACAGCTCTCCCGGGAATGCTTCTCCTTTTTTTTTTAAATTTAACTTTTTAATTATTATTATTAATTTTAATGAAAATTTATAGAGACTTTGGATTTCCATTCATTCATTGTTACACTTTCCTCCCTGCCCATACTTCCCCCAGTTCGTTCTTCTCTTTGAAAAGTAAAATTATTTCGTTGTTACACAATCCCTCTCCCCAAGTCCACTCCACTATACAGCCTTTGTCCTGGACTCCTGTCACAACAATAATACCTAATCATAAATCCCTTTTAAACAGTCACTCCCTCAAAAAAAAAAAAAGAAAAAGAAAGAAAGAATGCTTCTCCTCATGCATCCGGAAGACCCAGCAAGACCACGGCTTGGCCCGAAGTCTGTCGGCAAAGGCTTCTCCCTGGGGCCCTCACTACATCCGCAAAGTCCTCTGCCCTCATTGGGGAACTTCAGCACCAAGGGTTGTGACCCCAGGAAACACCACTAGTGAAGTGCCAAATTCCAGGTAAACCCAATATTCTTGTCTTCTCCCCCAGAAAGAACTTGAATTCTTTGAACTGAAGCTCATAAGTTTACAACCTCGATGTGTAATTCTGCTAACTTACTGGGTGTGCGTATCTGCCAGCTGTGGGTCCAGCCACAACCACCGTCCCCGCTGTAGGTGGGCAGCAGGAAAGCTCAGCCCTGCCCTTCCCCCTCAGACAATCGCTTTCCCCACCGGCCGTTCTGAGGGACACCGGGGCTGGACTCGGGCTCGTCACTGGAGGAGAGCTACGGACAGAACGAGACGGGCCGGGGCCCTCCGAGCATCTGTCCGCCCACCCTCCTCCTCAAGATGTGAGGAGTAATCAAGACAGTGATGCGTCTGCCCAGGGAGCAAGGCTGTCGGTTGCTATGGAGACAAAAAGAGTTGATTTGGGAGAGGATTTGAGAACATTCTAGAAAGAGTCTAGGGGAAATCCCCTTCTTTGAGATATTAGGTTTTGTGGCTCCCTGGGTTCCTGCAGGGCAGGTGGGGTTGTTGTGACCACCACGGCCCCAGGCCAGCAGGCAGATGCTGCCTCCAGGAAAGGGAAGGAAGGACCGCTGATCCCAGAGATGAGAATGTCCCCCTTTGAGATGGTTGTTCTCCAGTCCCATGGAGGGGCAGCTGGACAGGTTAGGGATGCCTGCCTGTGACATGGTGCCCGGCAGGGAGGAGGGAGGGTAGCAGCTCACGGAAGATGCTTTCTGTGGTCACCACTCAGATGTCCTCTTGGATCCTTCTGCTCCAGAGACCTGCCAGCATTCAGAGCAGCGACTGGATGAGCAAACTCCATGCTTCATGTAGGATTTTCCATGTGGCTAACAGGTCCCAGGGAAAGGCCTTACCGGCCTCAGTTATGGACCTCAGTGAAGATGTCACAGCCGGGCCTATAGACAGCTGTGCAGAGAGGGCCCTGCAGGAGGGCTGGAGACAGCTGTGTGAGAGGGCCCTGCGCAGGGTGGTAGATGCCTGTCAGTGTCCTGAATCACTGGCTCAGAGTCCAGATGGCTCCTCACCTCCCCAGGAACCAGGAAGGTTCTGGGCCTTCTCGTGAGGGCAGAGGCAGCCTCGGGACACCACAGGGAGGAGATGCTATCACGCCTCTGGGAGCCCCCATGCCGGGTCAGGTTCCTGGTGAGTCTGTGGTCTACCTGCAAAGGAAGATGTGTATTAGGGAAACTGCGGCAGAGCCTCGACGTCCTCCTGCCTGGGGTCAAGAGATAATTAACAGCCGCATGGACAATGTGTGCTTTCAATTATAGAAGTATGATAATGGTCACCCGCAGTGGACAGTGTTGGGTGGAGCTCCCTGATTAAAACAAGCTTGGAAGCAGGAGTGGCATCCACTTAGAAATGGCTTATCTCTGGAAACTATGAACAGTGCTCAAGTCCTTGGTTCACAGGGTCGCTATGAGTCATGTATGATTCGACGGCATCTAACAACAACACACGTGCGTGTGCTTACAATTGCAGGTGTATGTCCCTCCACCCTGCAGGTGTAAACGTGGGTTTGCATGTTAGAACCGTGGAGGGCGGAGTGCCAGGAGTCAGCCTCACGGCCAAGTGCAGATCAGCGTCTCTGTGCGATCTCCTGCAGCGCAGTTTACACTGCCTCAGGAAGCCCCTGCGTGGTCAGCGTGGTCAGCGCAGAGTCAGCCCCAACTTCACAGCAGTGAGTGAGTGAGTTCAGCAGAAGCTCTGGTGCTGTGCGCTGTAACGAGCGGCCCTGCCAACCCAGCGCTCTACACTGCATCGCTGGCGGTTCAAATCCACAAGCCATTTCAAGCCAGGAGGATGTGCAGGCCCTGCGGTCACCATTCCCAGCCTGAGACCCTGATGGCAGGCCACAATGCGTCAGAACCAAATCAAGGGCAGTGAGTTTGAGTCTCGCATGTGTTCATATGTGTGGCACATGTGTTTGCATGTGTGTGAATATGTATGTGTTGACTTATCATCAGCAAAGCTACTTGCAGATGAGATCAAAGATATTAAGAATTCTCACCCCTGTTGGGTCCTCTCTCTTGGCATGGACACAGTGTTTGCATCTCCTCCAGTCCGTTGATCAGGTAACTGAGGAACGAGCATGTCCAGTGCTTCATCTGTTTGCTGAAATGTTTCCACTGTTATTCTTTCAATTCCTGGGACCTTGTGGGCACCAGCGCCCACACTGCAGTTTGAGCTTCTTCCTGCAGTCCTGTTGATTCTCGGTCACAGACCGCCTCCTGAAATGGGTGGGAGGGTGCTCTGGTGGCACAGTTCCTCGGGAGGTGTGCTGCTAACGCAGAGGCAGTGTGTCTCACAGTTCAAATCCACCAGCAGCTCTGCGGCAGAGGGTGGACAGTCTCCTCCCGTGCGATTCGTAGCCTCTGATTGTCGGTTGCAGGGTCAGCTCTGAGTGGATTCCTATCAAAGGCAGTGAGTGAGAGAGAGGAAGTGAAGTGGGCAAATGCGGACTTCATCCGTTCAGTACAGTGACTGGCATGTTCCTTACGTTTTCTTTTGATGCCTCCTGGCTCTTTTCTTCAGGTCTTTTAGCTTGAGAAATGTCAAGTGTGTCTCTTTTTCCCTTTTGGTTTTCTGACTCCAGATCTTTGCACATTTCAATATAATACTTTGCTTTGTCTTCTCAAACTGCCCTTTGAAAACTTCCGTTCAGCTCTCTAACATCATTGTTTCTTCCTTTTGATTTAGCTTCTAGGTTCCAGAGGAAGTTTCAGAATCTCTTCTGACATCCATTTTAACTTTTCTTTATTTCATGTCTTTTAAAAGACTTTCTGCTTTCTTTGTGTCTAAAACCCTTGATGTTGTCTCACTACTCAGCCAGTATTTGGTTATTAGTGCTCAACACATCAAATCTCTTCGTGAGCTGCTCTATAAATTCAGGTGATATAGACTCAAGGTCACACTTTGCCTCTCATGGATTTGTTTTCCTTTTTCCCCCCACTTCAGCTTGAACCTATGTGTGATCGGTTGATGGTCTGCTCTGCAGCCAGCCGCGCCTGGTTCTTGCCAATGACCTTGAGCTTTCCACAGATGTAGACAGTGTGATTCTTGTGTATTCCTTCTGGTGAGATGCACTTGTACAGTACCCGTCTCTGTGATTGAAGAAGTAGCATTTGCAGTGATTATGTCATTTCTATCCCCAAGGCCATATTTCCCAGATTTTTCTGGGAAATTCTTTCTCTTTGTTTTCCACTTTTCCATTTCAATCACCAGTTATTATCAATGCATCTTGAATGCACTTTTTATAAATTTCCAATAACCGTAGTTGGCAGAAATCATCTTCCGTTCCTTTCTCTTTGGCATTAGCGGGTGATGGGTGAATCTGAATAACAGTCATGTTACTGGTCTCCTGTGTGAGCGTGTGGACATTTTCCCTTGCTGACAGCTCTACACCTCAGGATAGATCTTGAAATGTTCTTTTTGACAGGGAATGTGATGTCATTCCTCTTCAATTTTTCATTCCTGGCATAGCTCTGCTGAAGATCATTCAAAAACGGTCGCAACAGCACAGTGACAGGGAGCTGCCAGACACACAGCTAGATTCTGAAGAGGACGTGGAATGAGCTTTTTCATTGCTGATGTCAGATGGAGTTTGGCTGAAAGCAAAGACTATCAGACAGAGACTTACCTTTGTTTTATTGACTGTGAAGAGGCATTCAACTATGTAGATAATAACAAATTATAGACAGCATTGCAAAGAAAGGAAATCCCAGAACATTTAATTGTGCTCATGCAGAACCCTTATTTAAACCACAAGACAGTCATTCAAACAGAATTAGGGGGTGCTATGTGGCTTACATTCAGAAAAAGTATGTATCAGGATTGAATCCTTTTACCATATTTATTCAATCTGTATGCTGAGCAAATAATTTGAAAGGCTGGACTATAAGAAAAGGCGTGCAGTCTAAGGATTGGCGGAAGAGTGGCCGACCATTTATGTGGGTGACAGACGCCTTCTTTGTAGGAAGCAACGCATGTTATTAAAGCATGGCACTGATGAAACTCAAAGACTCCAGCCATCAGTATGGAACACACTTCAGCATCAAGAAAACAGAAATTCTCACAATTTTACCAGTAAGCGATATCATGAAAAGCACATAAAATACTACAGTTATTGATGATTTCCTTTCACTTGGGTCCATGATCAGTGGAGGCAGCAGTCGGAAAGCAGACAGCATGCTGCACTGGGCAGCTCTGCATCAAGAGAGCTCTTTAAAAGCAAAGATATCGCCTTGATTAGGACGTGTTTGCCCAAAGGAGTGGTCTTCCCAATTGTCCGTATGCGTGTAGAAGGCGGACAATAAATAATGAGGACAGAAGAAGAAGTGATGCCTTTGGGTTGTGATGTCGGCAAAGAGTTCACCCTGGACTGTCAGGAGCAAACACTGTGACTGGAAAGAAGTGGAGCTGGAACGCTCCTGAGAGGCCGGGGTGGAGGCTTCCTCTCACGTGTGTGGGCTTGTGCTCAGGAGGGAGCAGTCCCTGGAGAAGGACGTGGTTTCTGGTAAAACAGAGGAGGACCCTCAGTGCGACGAACCAGCCCAGAGGCTACAATGGGCTCAAGCAGAGCAGTGATGCTGCATCTGGTGGAAGGCCCGGTGTGGTTGCTGTGCCCCTAGTGCTGCTATGAACCGGAAATGACTCAGTAACAGTAAGTATTTATGTGCATCAACCTGTATATCTGTGTGTACACGTGTCTGTTTCTCTGTGCACAGCAATAAGTGTGCAAGACAGTGTGTGTGTGTGTGAGAGAGAGAGAGAGGGAGAGAGACAGAGACGGAAGGAGGAAGGTGGAGGGTGGAGGGGGAGAGAGAGAGAGAGGGAGGCAGGGAGAGAAAGAGGAGACTCCCTCTGCAGCTCATCTGGAAGGCAGTACAGCCAGAAGCAGGCTTGGCCTGGCTGTATCCCAGAGAGCATATTCATTGACTCTTCAATGAGGGATTTGGGGTCTCATTCCCAGGTCCCCACTCCACCCTGTTCAGTCCCCACAAGCCAGACCACAGTGACAGAAGGGCCCCATCCCTGCAGAGGTGGAGGCACCTGGCCACACGGGGTCCCTTCAGGAAGTGGACACTCAGAGGACACGAGGAGCAGCTGCTGGAGGCAGAGGTGAGGCCACTGGAGGGAAATGAAATCCCCACTCAGCTTCCAATTGGAATTCCCAATAGGTATCGCACATCCTCCCCACAACTGGCCCTGGAGGGAGAGTCAAGGACTGTGTTGTGACCATCCTGGTCCCTGGGAAGTTCCAGCATTCAGGGCCCCTGGGAGGAAACTTCTCTACAGGGGCCAGCCTGTGCGTGGGGTGGGTGCCTGCGTCCACTGGAGGAGTGAAGCCCTGGACCCTCCGCACTGACCACAGCCCAGTCAGTGTCCAGTCTGTCAGGATCTTGCCTGGGGAGAAGGAGCTGGTGCCTGGCGAAGGCTTCCTGCAGAACCCAGTGCCAGCATGGCCCGCTCCTGCCATCTGCTGGCCTCCGTCAGGTCAGGCAGCAGCCTCGACGTTCCAGACTAACCCCGCTGTGGCTCTGGGGCACCTTCCAGCATGGTGACCCCACCTGGGCAGAGTAGAATGCTCTGGAGGGTTTCCAATGGCTGTGCCCTTTCAGAGGAGCCCTGTGGCACAGTGGCAGAGTACCCATCTGCTACCCAAAAGGCCAATGGTTCAAACCCACCAGTCCCACCACAGGAGAAAGATAAGGCCTTCGACTTCCACACATTTCGAGTCTGGGAAGGCTGATGGAATTGTTCTGTCTGCCCTACAGGGTTGCTGGGAACTGTTATCAACTTGAGGGCAGTGGGCTTGGTTTGAGCTTGGAAGCTGCACTCACTCAACATTATCCACCCACAAGGGGTACAAGCAGCATCAGCATCTCCAGACCAGAGTGGTGCAGCACAGAGAGGGTGAGAAAGTTGCCCAGGGTCACACAGTTGCAGAGTGAGGGCACTGGGATTTGAGCACAAGCAAGGTGCCTGAAGGTGGGTCCTGCTGACAGTGGTGAGAATGGCCGTGTGTCCTGGCCCCCTGCCACAGAGAGAGATGGCATATGGGAGAGTGGAGGATGGAAGGCTTCTGCAGATCAGACTTGGAGGCCTCAGTCTTCTGATCTGCAAAATGGGACCATCTGGTGACGTGATTTCAGGTTCTCTCCAGGGTTCTCTGAACAGATGGAGAGGGGAGGAAGTAAAGAGGTGGAGGGCAGGTTTTCAGGGGGAGGAACCAGAGTTAAAGACCAGGCACCTCCAGTCCCGAGTTCAGTGAATATGTGGACATTGTTGGTCATCTTAAAGCTCTCTTCTGAAGACAGCTAGCCCAGAACTGATGCCCCGTCAGCTTTACAGACCAGACACAATTAGGGGTCCAGGACCGAGAAGCCGGCTTTTCATAATTACGTCATTATTCTCAACTTTCAGCACCACCACACATGAGAAACTCATTTCCCATTTCCTTCGAGGTGTTAAATGACTTCTGCCCTGCGTGTGCTCTCTGCCAGACTGCACCTAAGCAGGGCAGTGGCTGTCTGGTTGGGGACAGCCCCGCTGTCCCCTCCAGGCCCCACTACAACCACCCTCTGCTCACGTGTCCAGTCCCAGGATGGGCAGCATCGGCCCCTGTGATCTCGGGGTGACTTTCAGGGTGGGGGTGTCCACAGCTGCCCGTTTCATAAGAAGCAGGGCTGTCACAAGGTCTGGCAGAGGCCCTGGAAGGACAAGGCCCGGAAGCAGCTCTTCCTGTTCGGTCAAGATCCTGGGCTGATGAAGAAATGATGACCAAGTGCCCAGAGGAGGGGGCCAGAGGGAAGTAAGTCAGCATCCCAGGGGTGTCTGCAGGGGACAGGGACTCAGGGCGGGCTCCAGGGAGGCCAGGGCCAAGGGCAGCCGGGGCCTGAGAATTGATAAGCTATAGCATTTCCCCCCTGTATCTATTAGTTTATTTACAAAACTCAAATACAAATTTGAGTAAATTCTTTCCATTTCCTTTACCTCCCCCACTCGTCAAATTGTACAACCCAACGATTAATCCCCACCCCACCCCTGCACATCCACATCCTTCTACTTCCAGCCTCTCCCACCCCTCCTGGATCCTTATACTCCTTCTACAATAATGGATTTATACAATATTTATAGCTTTGAGGAGAAGGTGGGGTCCCCACCCTCAGCTGCTTCATCCAGCCGCCCCCGTGCTCCGGTCTGCCTCACCCTGCCGGTTGTGGATCGAGGTCATGACAGGCTTCCACTGTCTGACCTTCAGGAGTGACTGCCAGGCCTTTCTTCCTACTCTGTCTTAAGCGCCACTACAACCTGTCCTGCATCATAACAACATGAGCTCAACTGAGAGGCGGGTGGATCCCCATGTGCCCTCTGGTACAGACACATCATGATCCGAGCATCAACACACGCTGAAGGTCGCGGAATGTTCTCAACACCCAAGCAGCCAAGTGGGATCCCAGGCAGTCCCCACTCCCAGAAAAATGGCTGGAGACAGGACTACGGGGTTGCCTCTGGACAGCTGCCCAGCAAGCCTGGACCCCTAGGGGTGGATGAGCCCATGGACCCAGGTGGAGCTGCTGAAGAAGTCAGTGAGCAATTTTCCTCACCTGAAGCCAATTTGGATTTCAAACGCCTTTTAAAATTGTTCAGACTATAGAGGCAATCCATTCTCGGGGCATAAAATTTAGAAATTATGGGAAAGTATACAGAAGAAATCCAGTCATGGAGCCATTATAAATGGTCAGTTTCATTCTCTCCTGTCGGTGAGCTCTGCTCAGGTGGAGGGCCTGCCAAAAACTGGGACCCCCAAAAAAGGAATTTTTGCATCTGATTTTCCATACAACGTTTTGTTTACTATTTACCATAACAATAAATGATGCTAACACTCATAATTACTGTTCATTATTCTGTTGACATCCATATAGATGATGGGTCTTCTATTGTTGAACATGGCAGTTTTTCCAACAGGAGTAACTGTGAAGTTCTATCCTTCTAAAAATACCTTGTGGGCTAGAGGCCTCTCCTTTGGACTCAGTAGGGACCTGGTGGAAGGCCTTGTATTTAAAAGGCGGTTGGGCCCTCGAGTCTGCAGCCCTCGGGCCTGGTTTTAATTGTGTTTGGAATAAATATTCTTCTAAGTAGTACAGCACTGGTCTGTCAATTTGCTGTACAAAGGTGACTTGAGGTTGCTGTGATGCTAAACCCTTTGACACTGATGTTCAAATGCTATAATGGTTACCCACGATGGACAGTGTTTGGTGGAGCTCCCAGATTAAGACAGACTTGGAAGCAGGAGTGGCATCCACTTCCTAAACAGTGTGCTTCCAGAAACTCTATAAACGTAGAGAAATGACGATAGTTACACTACAGGTTTAAGATCTTCTGTTCACGGGGCTGCTGTGAGTCATCCCCAACTGGACGGCACTCAACAACAACAAGGAGCAAGGATTTCAATTTAAAGACCAAGATGTACTTGATCCAAGCCATAATATTTTCCTTTGTTTCCTACGCATCTGAAAGTTGGGAAATGGAGAAAAATGACAGAACAGACACCTTGGAGTTGTGGTGCTGGAGAAGAGTACTAAATATTGCATAGACTGCTTAAGAATTTAAAAAAGTCTTAGAGGAAATGCAATAGGTCACTACGTCAGTCAGCCTCGTTGGAGGTCTTCCTCTCATCCGCTGACCCTCCAGCATGATGTCTTTTTTCAAGGTCTAGCCCCTCCTGACAACACGCCCTAAGTACATGCAGTGAAGTTTCGCCTCCCTCACCTCCACGATGCACGCTGGTCACTCACCTCCATGATGCACGCGGGTCCCTCACCTCCACGATGCACTCTGGTTCCTCACCTCCACGATGCACGCGGGTCCCTCACCTCCA